>NC_080545.1:100974650-100984650 GCF_028640845.1 Ahaetulla prasina | reverse complement strand
ACCTGTTCTGACCCAGACACGACAAACCCTCAGAAGTGAACTCAAAAGATGCCTTTATTAGGAGTGCTGGCTGTCTGCCACACCTATTCATCTCCAGCCCCTGCCAGAGCTAGGGAGGGTCTTCGCTAGCAGCGGTGGCTCTTCTGTCCCAAGGACCGGCCCATAGATTTCCACTGCTCTCCTCTCCTCTGCCTTCTGCACATCCACGTGTCAGGCACTGGATCCAGCTGTTCGTCCTCTTCCTCATCAGCCACCTCCAGACCTGGGGGCTGTTGACTCTCCATCTGAGAGCTGACGGATGGCCCAGGCTCCGTCTCTCTCTCTCTCTCTCTCTCTCTCTGCCAGCTCCACTTCCCCCTCGGAGCTCTCACGTTGTCCTGATGCTGACCCTGACACCCACACCTCCTCCACCACCTCCTCCACCTCCTCCTCCTCCTCCTCCTCCTCCTCAGCTGCTGAAAGGGCCAGTGGCCAACACAACCACAACACAACCCATATCCCGCAACGTGAATGACATACGGGTAGTCCTCGCCTTACAGCCCCAGCGGAACCCCAAATTTCCATTGCTAAGCGAGACAGTGGTTACATGAGTTTTGCCCGATTTTACGGCCTTCCTCGCCCCGGTGTTTAAGAGAACCACCGTAAGTCACATTCCTGGGAAGCGAATCCAGCTCCCCCCTTCGCTTGTCCGAAGGTCACAAGATGGGATCGCGTGACCCCAGAGACGCTTGCAACTGTCGTAAATAGGAGTCGGTTGCCAAGCATCCGAATGTTGATCACGTAACCGTGGGGATGCTGCAACGGTCAGAAGTGTGAAAAGGAAGTCGCCAGTCACATTTTTCAGTGCTGTTGTAATTTTGGATGGTCACTAAATTGAGGAGTACCTGTAATCTATGCCAGGGGTCTCCAACCTTGGCAACTTTAAGCCTGGAGGACTTCAATTCCCAGAATCCCCCAGCCAGCTTTGCTGGCTGGGGAATTCTGGGTGTTGAAGTCCTCCGGGTTTAAAGTTGCCAAGGTTGGAGACCCCTGATCTATGCCGTTCCCTCGAGGGTGGCTTTTGATACCTGCACAAGTCCTGCCATTCATCCATGACCATTCTTGGTTTGTGGCATGCTCTAACCCAGGGGTGTCACATGCAAGGCCCGTAGGCCAGATCTGGCCTGCGGGTTGCTTAGATCTGGCCCGTGGGGCTGCCCTGGAAACAGAGGAAGGACCAGCCCATGGTGCCTCTGCCAGCGAAAACGGAGTTCATGAGGACTGCACACGAAGCTCCGAAGCTCCATTTTTGCTGGCAGAGGGTTGCAGGAGGCTGTCCCAGCCAAAAACGGAGCTCGGGAACCCGTTTTCGCTGGAAGAGTGCTCGGGCTACCACAGGTGCCCCTCCCCCCGAGACGAGTGACGTCATGCTGGCCACGCCTACCCCAGCCACACCCACCTAGCCCCCCAAGGTCAAACACAACCCTGATGCGCGGCCTTCAATGAAATCGACTTTGACAGCCCTGCCCTAACCACTCTGGTCCTTGCCATTTTAGCTTGGGCTGCTGTAGAGAATTGTCACCTGGCCTCTATAGTGGCCATTGTTCATATAATGCTCGATTAGTGCTTTATAACAGGGGTCTCCAACCTTGGTCCCTTTAAGACTTGTGGACTTCAACTCCCAGAGTTCCTCAGCCAGCTTTGCTGGCTCAGGGACTCTGGGAGTTGAAGTCCACAAGTCTTAAAGTTGCCAAGGTTGGAGACCCCTGCTTTATAAAATATCAGGGCCTCATTACCTCCAGCACCATAAATCTCTCTTCCTGCTGTCCAAAAATGGTCCAAGGGATTGGTGGAGCAGGAAATGGGTCAGGATGAAGAAAGAAGGGACCTCATGAATATAGTGACCAGACATCCCGCTTTTGAATAATTTGTCCCGCGTCCCGCGGCAATTCCAAAAAGTCCCGATTTTTTTTTTGTTTGTTTCACTCCCATTCTGAAAATGGGAGGCGGCAACGCAAGAGGAGGAGGCGGAAAAGGGGGAGTGGCGGAGAAAGGGGCGCGAGAGGGAGGAGAGACGCCGCTTGAGTTCACCCGAGAGGAAGAGAAGAGCGGAGAGGAGAGCCGAGCCTGCCTGGAAGAGCCAAGAGGAGAGCCGAGCCTGCCTGGAAGAGCGGAGAAGCAGCAGCTGCTCCTCCTCCTTCAGGCAGGTGGCAAGACTCAGCGCGCATGTGCAGCCCCCCACCTCTCCCCCCCTCCCACGTCAATGGTGTCCCGCTTTGCCATCGCTGAAATCTGGTCACTTTACTCATGAATGAAGGCAAACGTCCCAGGGTCATGTTGCAGGATTCAATTTGGGTCGGTCACCGAGATCAGAGGTGGTCTTCCCAGCTTTGGGACTCGTGTTGGAGCCCATCTTCAGAGAACTTCTCTCTCATCAGTTTGATACATTCTGGTGAAAGTGTCTATGGAGATTCTCACTGAGAGTCCAGATCATGGTTGTCCCAAAGGTGCTTTTTTCAAGAGGTCCCCTGGACTTTCTTGGTTTCTCTTTGAAGGCGTTCCTTCCGCTTCTCATCCAAGGAGCTTCTTCAGCTCTGACTGATTGATGGAGAACTTGCAGTCAGCTGGTCATTTGCCTCCTTTTCAGAGAGTCGTTGAGGCCACTTGGAGGTTGGAGGGAGGACACAAATAAACCTTCCAAGTGGCCTCAACGACTCTCTAAAAAGGATGCAAATGACCGGCTGTCTGCAAGGAGTATCAATCCTTCCATCCTCCACCGTTCAGTCAGAGCTGAAGAAGCTCCTTGGATGAGAAGCGGAAGGAATGCCTTCAAAGAAAAATCAAGTAAGTCCAGGGGCCTCTTGAAAATGTTCCTTTGGGATTCTGGTGAGGGAAGTTCTTTGAAGATGGGTTCCAGCATGAGTCTCCCAGCTCAGAAGACGAAACCTCTGTCCCGACAATCAACAGATTGGATCCTACAAAGAAGAAACGTTCTTGATGCACAGTGTGAGAGTCCTACAGCTTCAGCCATACCTCTCCTCCAATTCCCCAAGCCCATTAGACCAGGGGTCTCCAACCTTGGCAACTTTAAGACTTGTGGACTTCAGCTCCCAGAATTGAAGCTGACTTGTGGAGTTGAAGTCCACAAGTCTTAAAGTTGCCAAGGTTGGAGACCCCTGCATTAGACAGACTGTATGGACATAACTTCCACCAAGTCTTCCAAAAGTGGTAGACCAGTGTTAGAAAATAACCCAGGAGACCAAAAGGAAACATCTCCACCTCGGTTATCTGTTACTCAAGCAACGTGGAGAGTGAAGACCCTCTGTTCTGTCCCCCCTTGCCTCCGTCCGAACGATGTCTTAATTAGCCGGCACTATCAGCTCTGGCAGCAAACTAGCAAGCGTCTGCCAAGTGACTCTCACTTGATGCCAATGAGTCACCCAGGAACAAACAGTACTTCAGCTCTTAGTTAAGCAGTTGATTTTGCCTGCTACGAAGAGGCATAGCAGCCCTCGCTGGTTTTATATCCTGTGGGGAGTGGCTCCACGACTCAGCACTTCCTAGGCCTGCCCCACCCCTGCTTCTGTTGTTCCTGCCTCTCAACCTAGGGTCCGGCCAGGCCTGATTGCCATCAGCTAGATCTGGAGGCATGGCCGGGGGGAGGGGGGCCGAAAGAGTCAGGGGACGGAGGCCTCATTATCTCCTCCACCTGGCCTGCCTCTGGCTCCTGGAGCTGAGCCAGGGAAGCCGGTGCTCCCGAGGTAAGTCCTGACGGCTCTTCCCCCTCACTTTCCAAGTCACTTTCTGGCAGGGGGCCCGGCAAGGGGGGCGCAGACACAACACCCTATTTCACCCATCAAGTTACACTACTGGAGCCCTATTCACCATGGTTTACAGCAGGGGACTGTTGCAGCCACTTTAAGTCTTGCGGACTTCAACTTCCAGAATTCCTCAGCCAGCATAGTTTAATTCAGCACTCTCCAAACTTGATCACAAAACTTGTGGACTTCAAATCCCAGAATTCCCAAGTTGGCCACGTTTGGAGACTCCTGCTCTAGAATATGAAGAAGAGACCAGGATGATCAGCCAGGACTCCATCTTGAAGCACTGCAAAGCCCATCACCCTGGACCTGAGCAGGACCAGAGGCATCGGGACTCAGAATCCAGACATTGGAAGGGGTTTCAGAGGTCGTCTAGCCTTTTCCGAGGTCAAGATTTTTCTCAAACTTCCAAGAGGGAAATGAGAGGATTCGACTCTCCCTTTCCATCTGCTTGAACCTCAAGATGGTTACCATCATTGGTTTTCCCTGTAATTTGATTCTTAAAAATTGCAGATTAAATGGGAAGAGGCGTAATGTGTACATTGCCCTCTGGAGTTGAATGCCTTGGACTCCAGTCGACGTCGTTTTGAGACAACCCATCTGATTCCCAAGGAACCTGAAGATGGGTGGTTCCTTCTGAAGACCACCAGGTCGGAGAACGCTGAAGTAAACCACATGGCTCTAGACTAGAGAGATCAACCCACACCCCGTCTTCCACCACCCATCTCAGGGCACCTCGTTCTCATCCATCTCCTGGTGGAACGGCTGCACCTGTAGCAGAAACATCAAAACCTACTTGTATTTCATGGCTTCAAGTTTCTCCAGCTGCTGGACCATAAGCTTGTTGCTAGCCTGCAAAGTCAGGAACTCTTCTTTCAGATCCGTGTATTGGACTCTCGCAATGTCCAGCTCACCTACAAAGCACAGGGGCAGGGATGAAAGGAAGCCAAGATCCTCCAGAATGACAAGAGTTAGAAGAGTCCTTGGAGGCCTTCTAGTCCAACCCCCCGCGGCTCCTGGCTGGTCCCTTCCAGACCTTGGATTCTATATAAACTCTCTCTCCTGCAAAGCCAAATAAACCCAGATTCTAAACATCCCAATGTTCATCCAAGAGTTCTATACAGCAAAACCCATCTACCATTTCTTAGAAATACGGTCGATTCCTGGTTACGAGATTTAATGTTTAAGCCAGTTTGGTGAAGGCTCCAGGCTGGGAACCAGGAGACGGGGAGTTCTAGTCCTGCCTAATGTATGAAAAACTGGCCAGGTGACTTTGGAACAATCACCAGGAGACTGGAGTTCAAACTGGGTGACTTTAGGCCAATCATCAGGAGACGGTGAGTTCTAGTCCTGCCTTAATTATGAAAACCAGCTGGGTGACTTTTAGCCAATCACCAGGAGAAAGTAAATTCTAATCCTGCTTTAGTTATGAAAGCTGACTGGGTGATCTTGGGCCAGTCCCTGTTACTCAGCCCAACCCGCCTCACAGGGCTGTTGTTGGGAAAATAGAAGGAGAAAAGAGTATTAGGTATATACACTACCTTGAATCATTTATAAAAGTAATAAAGGTGAGGTATAAATAAATAAGTTAGGTCAATTCAATGTTAGCACATGCTTTTAAGAAATATACATTTTACTTATATTTATTTATTTATCAATATAATATATTTATTATGTTATCCCCCGTCAGAAAAAGAAGCATAATAATAATAATAATAGGGGAGGATAAAAATAAATATATTAGGTCAGTTCAACACAAACTTATATATATATATATAAAGTTTGTTTTAGGGCCTGGAGATTTTTACCAGAAAAAGTCCTGCTTTGGAAATGATGAAGGCCACCTAGCAAAACGACAATTGAAGATACTGATTGTTCATAGAATCCTATGGCTGGAAGGCTGGACCTTCTAATCCAGGGGTTTCAAACTTGGTAACTTTAAGGCTTATGGACTTCAACTCCCAGAATTCCTCAGCCAAGGGACTCCAAACATGGCGACTTTAAGACTTGTGGACTTCAACTCCCAGAATTCCTCAGCCAGGGGACTCCAAACATGGCGACTTTAAGACTTGTGGACTTCAACTCCCAGAATTCTTCAGCCAGGGACTCCAAACATGGCGACTTTAAGACTTGTGGACTTCAACTCCCAGAATTCCTCAGCCAGGGGACTCCAAACATAGCGACTTTAAGACTTGTGGACTTCAACTCCCAGAATTCTTCAGCCAGGGACTCCAAACATGGCGACTTTAAGACTTGTGGACTTCAACTCCCAGAATTCCTCAGCCGGGGTTCTCTAAAGCCAGCAACTTTAAGACTTCAAGCATAGCTTGCTGGAGAATTCTGGGAGTTGAAATCCACAAGTCTTAAAGTCCACAATTTAAAGTCCACAAACTTGGAGACCCCTGTTCCAGTGCAACCCCCTGCCCAAGGCTGACAAGTTGTGGTTGTTATTGTGATATAAATTGCCCTCTTTTCACCCCTGGAGGAATTTAAGAGGCTTACAATTTTAATTCTAAGCCTCCTAGACTCGCTTGGTTGACTTGGAGAGGGGAGCTACAGAAATTCAATGAATTCATACAGTAGTGGCCAAAATTGTGGAAACCTTTTGGGAGAAGTGTATTTTTGAGGTTTGATGGCTAATAACACCACTTTTTTTGGGGGGGGGAGTTTCAAGATAATTCTATTCCACTGCTGGAATGGCCTGGGAGTAGCCCAGACCTTCACCCAATTAAAAATCTAGGGAGCCGACTCAAGAAACTTGTTAGTCAGAAGCGACCAGCAATAAAACCCAGTTAATAGAAGCCATCATTCAATCTTGGTTTCACATGATAATAACAGCTGCAGAACTCAAACACTTGGTTCACTCCTTAGGAAGACGACGTAAGGCTGTAATTCATGCTAAAGGTTACCCAACTAAGTATTAACTGACATGGCAAGAATTTTTGTATATTTCGGTTTTTCTACCTGTTTCCCTTTTCTTCTTTCTACTGTAACTGCTATTCTAACAGCAAATCCTTCATAGAAGTTATTGCATTACATTCTTGATTCAATTATCTTTCCATGGATATAGAATTTTATGGTCCTGCTCCAAAAAAAAAAAAAAAAAAAGTGGTGTTATTAGCTAGTTTTGGAAAATACACTTTTCCCAAAACATTTCCACAATTCTGGCCACTACTGTATATTTTTTTAAAAAAATAAATACAATAAGGGAGCCGAGCGGTAGTTACCCCGACTTTTAAAAAAACGAAGTGGTACCTTGGAGCCGAGCTATTTCCTCGCTCGCACTGGGCAGCTGTTGCTCCTGAAGTGGGGTTCCACTAGCGCTGACCCTGTTTCTGGGGGCCGAGTCCTGCATCATCTGGATTTCGGCCCGCAGGGCGGTGAGCTCCATTTCGTACTCATGGTGGATCCGTTGGACTCTTTCCAGCTCGGCTTTCATCCGGCAAAGCTCTTCTTGCAAGCTGGCGATCTCGTTCTCGTGGAGGGCAGCCGCTTCCTCGGCTTCCAGGCGCAGGTTCTGGATCTCCTCATTGGCCTCCAGCAGTTCCTGGGCCACCTGCTCCTGTTCTACCTCCTTCGTCTCTTGCAAGGAATCCAGCTCATCCTTCCGCATGTGCATCTGGGCTGAAGAAAGGGAAGGAAGGAAGAAGAAATTGGGAAGGAGGATGAGAGAAGGTTGGATTCGGGACCGAGAAGACGTTCCTAAAAAAAAAACAACCAGAACCTCCGTCTGGTTCAGTTCCAAGCCGGGAGAAAGTCCCTGGAAATAAAATAGAAGCCGATTGGAAAAAAAAGTTCCATTTATTGACCAAGCAAAAAACCATATGTGATTCTGAGACAGCTGACCGGATTAACAGAGTTGGAAGGGACCTTGTAGGTCATCTAGTCCATCCCCACCCGTGCCCAAGCAGGAGACCCTACACAATTTCTGACAGAGGGCAGCCCAGTCTCTTCTTGAAAGCTTCCAGTGATGAAGCTCCCACAACTTCCGAAGGCAACTTCGGTTCCATCGGTTGGTTGTTCTCACTGTCAGAAAATTCCTCCTTATTTCCAGGTTGAATCTCTCCTTGGTCAGTTTCCATCCATTGTTCCTCGTCTGGCCTTCCGGTGCCTCGGAAAATAGTTTGATCTCCCCCCCCCCACCCACCCCCGGCTCCTCTCTGTGGCAGCCCTTCAAATCTTGGAAGACTGCTAAATGTTGGAAATGCAATTAGATACCAGGTTCGTCCTATCATATGTGGTAGACATGTTTAAAGGGGAAAAAATGCTGGACGAAACACATACATGGTTAGAGAAAATGATAAAGGAACATTTAAATTTAAAGATTCAAAGCCAGAAATATGGTTAGGATAGGTGTACGGTAGAATTCAGCGTTACACAACCTTGGCAACTTTAAGATGGGTGGACTTCAAACGCCCAGAATTCCCCCTTTTGTCTGGAAATGAACCAGTCAGTTTCCTGAACTTAGACTAACTTTACTGTCACTTTGAATGTAAACAAATCGGCATACATCAAAATGACAATTCGTGGCCTACAGCTCTCAAAGATTCACTACCTCCAGTATATTCTACACAAGCATGATAAAATAAATAAATAGAAAAATGTGTAAAAATACCCACATATCAGGGGTGAAATCCAGCAGGTTCTGACAGGTTCTGGAGAACCGGTAGCAGAAATTTTGAGCAGTTGGGAGAACCAGCAAAATACCACATCCGGCTGGCCCCAGAGTGGAGGGTGGGAATGGAGATTTTGCAATATCCTTCCCCTGGAATGGGGTGGGAATGGAGATTTTACAGTATCCTTCCCCTATCGTGCCCAAGCCACACCCACCAAGCCACGCCCTCAGAACAGGTAGTTTAAAAAAATGGATTTCACCACTGCCACATAGATTATGTGACACAGAGAAACAACATTGTCTAGGTCAGGGGTCTCCAACCTTGGCCCCTTTAAGACTTGTGGACTTCAACTCCCAGAGCCCAGCTTTTCTGGCTGAGGAACTCTGGGAGTTGAAGTCCACAAGTCTTAAAGGGACCAAGGTTGGAGACCCCTGGTCTAGTTGGATGTATGAACAACGTGCATGGAGAGAAAAACGAACGAAGAAACCCAACATGATGCCAAACTAGGTTACAATGATGTAAGCTCACATTGCCAACGAGCAAAGTCCACAGGGAAAGCTGAGGTTCACTTAACAACCGTGTTACTAACAGGCCTCCCTTAACAACTGTGGCAAGAACGGTCGCAAAATGGAGCAAAATTCACGTTAACGGTTTCACTTAGCAATTTGAAAATTTGGGCTCTATTACAGCCGTGAATCCAAGGCTACCTGTATTTACCTGCCACTCTCTCAAATACGAGCCTAAATGCATTTCCCCCCCCCCCCCAACATCCAGGAAATTCTTGCCAGGGGGTTATAGGGCAAATATTCAGTGCCCCACTGAACGAGGCACCCGTGCGAGTTAAAACAGGCCCTACCCCATAACTGGGAAAATTAAAATTTAAACCAAATTGAATGAAAGAATCCGCTTATTTAAATAAAAACCTTTCAATTCGACGTACATGATTAAAAATGACACTGAATTCATTCGGATCTTGGTGGGTTGGAAGGACAAAGAGATCAGGATGGGAGGGTCTCCCCGTCCCCAGTCTCCAGTTTGGTAAACCAAGTTTTGTTTTAAAACAAATCATGGTTTGAATAAAAACAAACCCAGATTGGGCTTTAGAGACACCCAAGCAGAGGAGCAAGGGTTTTGACCATCAGCTGGCAACCGAAACTGTCGGATATCGGAGGCAGGAGGGTCTCCATTAGTGGGAGTGGGTGTGAAGGCCATGCCGGGTGCCCGGAGGGCGAACCCACATGGTCTGGCCCTGGGTGCAACTCTACATAGGAACCTGCGGGCATCCCAGAGACTTGGCAGGGATGGAACCAGGTGGGGAGGGGATCCCTGGCAGTTGGGCCATCCTGGAGGCCACGGAGTGGGTTGGTTGCTGTGGCAACACACTCCCCCTCCCCTCTTGAGAGGGGACTCACCGTTCCCAGATGTGGAGGGATTTGGCTCCATGGGGGTGGGTGGTCTAGGGGACCCCCTGGCCCAGCCTTTGTGCCTGGCCTGGGGGGCCCTTGGCCCCTTAAAGAGACAGGGGTCTCGGAATCTCAGACTGATTGGCCCTGGAGACAGAGTGTAGAAGGCTTCTTCCCCAAA
>NC_080545.1:100969650-100972150 GCF_028640845.1 Ahaetulla prasina | reverse complement strand
GCAGAAAATATGACTTTTGTAACAGAGTTGTTAATGCTTGGAACACACTGCCTGACTCTGTGGTCTCTTCTCAAAATCCCAAAATCCCAAAAGCTTTAACCAAAAACTGTCTACTATTGACCTCACCCCTTTCCTAAGAGGACTATAAGGGGCGCGCATAACTGCACAAAAGTGCCTACCATTCCTGTCCTATTGTTTCCTTTCAATATATGTGCTTGTATATGATGTTGTGACAAAATAAATAAATAAATAAATAAATATTCCATTCCATTCCAGTCCAGTCCAGTCCATTCCATATTCTATTCCAGTCCAGTCCAGTCCAGTCCAGTCTAGTCCAGTCCATATTCTATTCCATTCCAGGCCAGGCCAGGCCAGGCCAGGCCAGTCCATTCCATATTCTATTCCATTCCAGTCCAGTCCAGTCCAGTCCAGTCCAGTCCAGTCCAGTCCAGTCCAGTCCATTCCATATTCTATTCCATTCCATTCCAGTCCAGTCCAGTCCAGTCCAGTCCAGTCCATTCCATATTCTAGTCCAGTCCAGTCCAGTCCAGTCCAGTCCAATCCAGTCCATATTCTATTCTATTCCCGTCCAGTCCAGTCCAGTCCAGTCCATTGCATATTCTATTCCATTCCAGTCCAGTCCAGTCCAGTCCTGTCCAGTCCATATTCTATTCCAGTCCAGTCCAGTCCAGTCCAGTCCAGTCTAGTCCAGTCCATATTCTATTCCATTCCATTCCAGTCCATTCCATTCCATTCCATTCTAGTCCATTCCAGTCCAGTCCAGTCCATCCCATCCCATTCCATTCCATTCCATTCCATTCTATCCCAACCCATCCCATCCCATCCAATATTCCTGGGTCATCCGAGTTCCAGGCATGACCTCACTGTCCATCTCCGTCCAGCTTGGCCTTCCACCCAGGCTCTGCTCTGAATCAGCAACCCAAATATTTCCTCAATATATTCTTAGTTTTCCTGGCAACCGAGGTCAGGTATCAGTGACAGCCATGGACGGACATTTGTAGGTCAACATGAGAAGGCCACACCATCCCCCCTGCCCCGACAGAGATCCTCAGAAGTCAGCCACTCGGCCGTAAGACTGAGTCAAGAGCATCTCAAATAACACACACCCGAACCAGCACATGGACAGTTAGTCCTCGAGTTACGACAATTCATTCAGGGACCGCTCAAAGTCACAACGGCGCTGAAAAAATTACTTACGCCCGATTTTCCACACTTACGACTGTCGCCATAGCCCCATGCTCACGCGGTCAAAATTCATACCCTTGGGAACTGGTTCATACTGGTTCATACTTATGACGGTCGCAGTGTCCCGGGGTAACGTGATCCCCTTTTGTGACTTTTTGACAAGCATCATCCATGGGGAAGGCAGATTCACTTAACGGCGGCAAGAAAGGTCGTTAAAGGGAGCAAAACTCACTGAACAGAAGTCTCGCTTCGCCGACAGAAATGTTGGCCTCTATAGCGGTCGTAATTCAAGGACAACCTGTAATTTAATGTAATAGTTTAACTCGTAATGATTTAGTGATTGTAACAATTTGTCAAACGGTTCCCTGCTCTGATGTTTTTATATTTCAAAACACATCTTGCAAGTAGTCCTCGACTTACAACGGTTCGCTTAGCGTCCGTTCGAAGTTACAACGGCACTGAAAAAAAGTGAGTTATGATCATTCTTCACACATATGTCCGTTGCAGCGGTCACATGATTTATATTCAAATGCTTGATAAATGATTCACAGTTATGACGGTCACAGTGTCCCGGGCGGGGGTGTCACGTGATCCTCTTTTGCGACCTTCTTACAATGAAGACTCAATGGGGAAACTGGATTCACTTAACAACCGTGTTAATAATTTAACAACAGCAGTGATGTTTGTTTGTTTTTTGTGCAGGGTCTGTTTGGTGTTGTAGGGTCTCCTGCTTGGGCGGGGTGGGGGGGGGTTGGACTAGATGACCCACAAGGTCCCTTCCGACTCTCTTAATCTGTATTTGAGGCACAAAGGAAGTTTTTTAAGTGGGGCCAAACTCACAAATTTCTCACTCGCATTTCTCAATTTTGGGCTCCGTTGGGGGGGGGGTCGTAGGACGGCCTGTCATTTAATTTAATAATCGAGTTCATAATCTTTTTAATAATTCCTTCCTGATTTTGTCCCTCGCTGAGGCTGCCTGTTTTTAAAACGGTTTCCCCCGCCCCTCCACCCTTCGATGTTTTTACAAGCGGAAACCCATTTTACACGCTGTCTTTGTGAGTTTTGACGCATCCACGCCGCTGCGTCACATTTACGTCACGATGACATAGATAAATAAAAATAAAACACCAGGACTGACCTTGCAAATGCTGGATCTGTTTGGTGAAGATCTCCGCTTGATGGGCGCTCGCTAGGCGCTCGTCTTCCAGTAGACCTGCCAGATCAAAGACGGATCAAAGACAGATCAGTGGCCACAAAACCCTCCGAGAAACCATTCCACCGGGCCCGGCACTTT
>NC_080545.1:100754650-100964650 GCF_028640845.1 Ahaetulla prasina | reverse complement strand
TAGAATCGGGGGGGGGGTGTCTGGCTGATCACCTCAGAACGACTTGAGGGTCCTTTTAATTTTAAAGTGGGGGGGGAAGAATCCTTTCCCCCCAAAATTGCCACCTGCCACCACACCTGACACTTCCCTAAGGGAGCCACAGGTCCCCTTTACACCGCACCCCAAAACCAGCTTCTGAAGGGACCAGTTGGGGACCCTCCCCGATGCACACACACACACCCGACCGGGCTGCAATTCTCTTCCCCAGGTTTCGCATCGAACTCACTAGCCAAGGTAGATGGGCAAAGGGGCCGGTGGGGGCGTCATTTTATGGTCTGCTTAGATTTGGAGCCCCCTGAAGACCCCCCCCCTTGAGAGGAAGCAGCAGTAGGTGACACCCCCACCTCCTCCTCCAAGGTGGGGGTCATTCCTCCCCAAAAATAAATGCAACACCCAATTCTGCATCGGGCAACCTGGCTCCTTCTTCAGAGTCCGGATTGGCGGAAGGCATAGCTATAAAATACATGACCAAAAAAAAGGGGGGGGGTGTCGGATGTCTCCCCCCCACCGCTGTTTTTTCCCTCCCCTCCCCACGCCCTGGCCCATGATGTCATCAGGACCAGGTGTTTGCTAAAGGGAGGTGGGGAGGGGCAGAGAGACAACGCGGGGAGGGCGGGTGCGTGGAGTTGATGCCACGAGAAGAGGGGCGAGGAAACTCGGAGGTGGGGGGAGGGGGCTGTCTTGAAAAGGGGGGGAGGTCCCGGCTCAGGAGGGGAGCAGGAGGTCAGATCTCCCTCCCCGGGAAGGGGCGACGACAGCCGGCAACGGGGGGACAGAAGTGCGGAGCGAGGGCTGCGGCAGGTGGGGGCTGTGCTGGGAGGGGCAGGGAGGACCCGACCCCCCCCCACCGACCTGCTCTGGCCTTCATCCTTCTCCTCCTCCTCCTCCTCCTCAGCAGCAGCATCCCAGCCGCTTCCATGGTCGTTTTTTGAGCAAGAATTTGTACGGGGGGGGGGAGAGGAGGAGGAGGAGCAGCAACAGCGGGGAGGACCCATCCCCAGGCAGGCAAGAGGCGCGTGCACGTACACACCTACCGTAGACACACACACGTACACGTAGAGACACACGCGTGTACGCGCCCGGCTAAAAGATGCTCCTTGGCACCGCCGCCCGAGCCAGGCAGATGCCCGGGAGGTGCGCGAGACCCGCTTCCCACGACCTTCAGCCACACTCCATCCGGGAAGGGGGCGCTACTTCGAGTGCTGGACCCCTGCAAAGCCCCGCTTCGCTCGCCTTCGGTCCGGTCGCTTCTCCTCCCGCTCAGCTGCCCCACCGGGGTGGGAGAGAGGACGCCCCCCCCTCCAAAGTCCCGGCTGGGGCGCCTTCCTCCCCCTCCCCTCTCCTCCCTAGCCCGCAATTAAAGGAGTGCATGAAAACCCGAAACGGGAGGGGTCTGTGTTATGGCGAGGGGAGGGTCAGCCCTTCACCCAGCTTGACTTCGTTGGGGATGATGAGACTGGAGCGCTACTGGGTTGGTTGGTTACCTGGTGCTGAGCCAGAGTTAATGGCGTCTTCAGAATGGGTTGGGTTGGGTTGGGTTGGGTTGGGTTGGGTTGGGTTGGGTTGAGGGGTTGGGTTGGGTTGGGTTGGGTTGGGTTAGGTTAGGTTAGACTGGGCTATTGTAGAAAAAGAGTCGAAGTGGAAAAACCACATTTACAAAAAACAATAAAAGTTGGAGATAGAGAGGAAAGATAGATGATAGGTACAAAGATAGACATATAGATGATGGATGGATGGGTGGATGGGATGGATGGATGGATGGAGAGAGAGGATGGATGGGTGGGTGGGTGGGTGGATGGGTGGAGAGAGAGATTATAGTGCAGGGATCTCCAACCTTAGCAACTTTAAGACTTGTGGACTTCAACTCCCAGAATTCCTCAGCCAGCTTTGCTTTGCTTTGCTTTGCTGGCTGAGGGATTCTGGGAGTTGAAGTCCACAAGTCTTAAAGTTGCCAAGGTTGGAGACCCCTGTTATAGTGGATGGATGGATGGATGGATGGAGGATAGTGGATGGATGGATGGATGGATGGAGAGAGAGAGAGATGATGATGGAGGGAGGGAGGGATGGAGGGAGAGAGATGATAGATAGATAGATAGATAGATAGATAGATAGATAGATAGATAGATAGATAGATAGATAGATAGATAGATAGATAGATACAGTAGATATCGTCGAGAGAGAGAGAGAGATGATAGACAGACAGACAGATGTAGATGAGAGGGAGATGGGTGGATGGATGGTTCAATTCTGGGAGTTAAAGTCCATCCATTTTCAAGTAACCAAGGTTGAGAAACGCGGCTTCCTGCACATATAAAGGCTAGAAGTTGGCTGAGATACCAGGAAGCCCCTTCCAACCACCCACCACCCACCCCACCCCACCCCCGGCCACCTCCACAACTCCAGAGTTGAGTGAATGAAACAGCCTGGAATTCTGTCTGACACTAAGATCGGTTTGGCCTCTTTTTCCCCCCACTGCAATTCCTATTGTCCCATCACTCTCCACACACTGCTCCATCTCTCGCCCCACAGCTCCTGGCCCAGATCTTCAAGAAAGCCCCATCACCTCTTTGTCCCCACGGCTGGCCACATGCTAACGGCTGCCCCTTCTCAGCGCAGCCTCCTGAGCAAGATGGAAAATGCTTTTGCAGTGACATCAGACTGTCCAGAAATGCTAAGGTTCTAAGTTCCCGGGGTTGCCCTGGCAACGGACCACAGCATCCTTCGGCCAAGATGTCTCTGGCCCTTCTAAGCCAGCAGCAGAATCACAAGAAAAAGCCTTAGTAAGGCCACACCTGGAATACTGCATCCAGTTGTGGTCGCCACAATATAAAAAAAAAAATGTGGAGACTGTAGAAAGAGTGCAGAGAAGAGCAACAAAGATAATTAGGGGACTGAAGGCTAAAACATACGAAGATCGGTTGCAGGAACTGGGTAGGTCTAGTTTAATGAAAAGAAGGACTAGGGGAGACCTGATAGCAGTCTTCCAATATTTGATTGGACTGTGGGAAGTCCCCGTCCGTCACACACACACACACACACACATGTCTAGAAGAATGGAATATTTTGAGGAATATTTAAAAGATATTATATTTCCCTAAAGGAGAAATGGAGAAACATGCTCTTAAAAACAGCCCCAGTCTCCCTTGCCCGCAAGCAGAAACTGGGAGGCTGCCTTGTAGAAATGCAGATTTGATCATCCATTCAAGAAGTGGATCTTTTGAAACTCCCTGCAGCAAAGTCTGAACAAAGGCAGACGGGTAGGATTGGAAGCAGCCCCTCACCCAGCAGTAAAATGTAAAATTTGTTACTACCGGTTCTATGGTGGGGGTGGGGGGGTGGGGTAAAGTGACTGGGTGGGCATGGCCAACTTTTTTTTTTTAACTTTTAAAAGCATTTTTTTACTTTTAAAAGCATTTTTTCTACAACCTCTTCGGCCAAAGAGGTTGTAAAAAAAAATGCTTTTAAAAGCCTCTGACAATCCTAGCTGAGCCACATGATCATCAGAGGCTTTTTTTTTTACTTTTAAAAGCATTTTTTGGCCGAAGAAAAAATGCTTTTAAAAGTAAAAAAAACACCTCTGATGATCGCACGGCTCAGCTGGGCATGGGGGGGGGGGCAGGGATTTTTGCTACCGGTTCTCCAAACCACCCGCCGCCATTGCTACCAGATTGGGTGATTCGGTCTGAACCGGGAGCATTTCACCCCTAAGATCGAAAGCGGGATGAAAGCCAGTAAGCCACAATAGGAATTGCCCAACATCCTTTCAGAAGACAAGCCCCTACATTGCACCATCTCAGAGCAGTTCAGACTTCAAACTTGGGAACTCAGATTTTTTTTTTAAAAAGGTCAGAAATTGTCCAGATCAGCTCAGACAAACACCTAAGATTTGCATTTCCTTTTTTGCCTATAGAGCCAGCTATGACCCCTACGTAACCCCCTACATCATCATCATTTAACGACCCCATAATCCCCTGCGGGGTGGAGTCTGTTCAACTGAATGGAGCTGAGTGTTTTAATGGCCGGATGCCCTTCCTGTCCCCAGTGCGGAGTTTTGTTCAGCAGATACGTTCTCACTGTTAGGGGTGGGATTCAGCCGGTTCAGACCAGTTCGGGTGAACCGGTAGTTTTGACGATCAGCTAGCCCCACTCACCTGCCCCCACCCTATCCTGTCCTTTATTTTCTTGTTTCTAGCTTATCTGAATTGCGCATTACTGATGATTTCTGCGGCTCAGCTGTTCTACTTACCGGGACTGACTTAGAAGGTGAGCAGATGAGCTTTACAAACCTCCAATTTTAGCGCAAGTGCCCTAAGGACGCTCAGCGAACCCGTTATTAAATTGGTTGCAGCCTAGAACTGGTCATTGTGCCCAGAGAGAGAAATATCTGCCTCTACTTAGGATCGAACTCATAGCCTTCTGATTGTGAGGCCATGACCCCCATAGGAATCTGACAACAGCCAATAGGACATGTTCTTGCACAGGAATAGGAAGCTCGAGTGCAAAGCCCAAGAGGAGGTATTAAAAAAAAAACCCACTTTCAACTCCATTGTGGTCACCTGCACCAGAACCACAAACCCTGATGGTTCTGTCTATCATTAAGCCATCTTTCCAATCAGCCTCCGGGTTTCCAGTGTCTTCCTCCCAGCTTGAAACTGAGCCACAAGGATATTTTCTTCTAACAGGGCCAACGAACAGCCACGCAGCAAACAAAGTTATAACCAGTTGGTGGTATTCAGGTGGCTCGGACTTATTTGGGCGAACCAGTAGCGGAAATCAAAGGTGGGCCCGCCCACTCCACTCTGGCTCTATGCTGTCCTATTTAGGTACCTTTCTGAGGCCGGGCACATGCACGGAAGGCACACACACGGGCAAAGGGCATGTGTGGAAGGCTAGGTGCATGCATGGTGATGTCGTGTCCCACTCCTCCGCTGACGGCCGGGTCAGGGAAATCCGAATCAGGCGTGCCTCTGCAACTCTGCCAAAGTCCTAGCAAAGTCCTCAAGGCAGGCAGGAGACCAGAAAGTGACTTCAGCAAGATATGTTTAGACTTTGCCTGACTCAGAGAATGCCAGAAAGCAGGTCCTTTATATAGGCCATGGGGTGTGGCTCCATGACTCAGCACTTATCCAGGCCTGCCCCTCCCTTCCTTCTGTTGCCTCCGCCTTTCAAGTCTTCTGACGCGAGGGTCACTCCAGTCGGCAGCTGTTGGTAATTGACCTCCCTCAGGCTCACATGCTGTGGGGGAGGGGGAGGGGTCTAGTTTTATTTTATTTATTTATTTATTTATTTATTTATTTATTTATTTATTTATTTGATTTTTATACCGCCCTTCTCCCGAAGGACTCAGGGCGGTGTACAGGCAGAATAAAACAAACAATACAAAATACAATTAAAATGCAATTTAAAAAACTTATTTAAATTAGCCTGACAATTTAAAAATTTACCATACACTAAAAAACCCCATTTAAAATTAATAAAATTTGACATTTAAAATTCAATTTAAGCCAGCCCAGCGGATAAAAGGTGTGTCTTCAGTTCGCGGTGAAAAGTCCGAAGGCCAGGTATTTGGCGTAACCCTGTGGGAAGCTCTTACCAGAGTGTGGGAGCCCCCACAGAGAAGGCCCTTCCCCTGGGGGCCGCCAGCCGACATTGTTTGGCGGACGGCACCCTGAGAAGTCCCTCTCTGTGAGGCGTGCGGGTCGGTGGGAGGCATGTGGTAACAGCAGGCGGTCCCGTAAGTACCCAGGCCCTAAGCCATGGGCGCTTTAAAGGTCGTAACCAACACCTTAAAGTGCACTCGAAGGCCACAGGTAGCCAGTGCAGTCTGCGCAGGGCGGTGTTACATGGGAGCTGGCAGCTCCCTCTATCACCAGCGCAGCTGCATTCTGGACTAACTGAAGCCTCCGAGTGCACTTCAGGGGAGCCCCATGTAGAGCATTACAATAATCCAAGCGAGAGGTAGGCGCATGAGTGACTGTGCACAAGGCATCCCGATCAAGGAAGGCGCAACTGCGAACCAGGCGGACCTGGTGGAAGGCCCTCCTGGAGGCGGCCGTCAAATGATCTTCAAGCGACAGCCGATCATCCAGGAGGACACCTAAGTTCGCACCCTGTCCTTTGGGGCCAGTAACTCGCCTCCAACAGTCAACAGCGGCTGCAGTTGACTGAATCGGGATGCCGGCATCCACAGCCACTCCGTCTTGGAGGATTAAGCTTGAGCCTGTTTCTCCCCATCCAGACCCGTCGGCTTCCAAACACCGGGACAGCACTTCAACAACTTCATTGGGGTGGCCGGGGTGGAAAAATACAGCTGGGTGTCATCAGCGTACTGTTGGTATCTCACCCGAAGCCACTGATGATCTCACCCAGCGGCTTCATGTAGATGTTGAACAGCAGGGCGAGAGAATCGACCCTGCGGGACCCCACAAGTGAGGCACCTCGCGGCCGACCTCTGCCCCCTGTCAACACCGTCTGCGACGGTCGGAGAGATAGGAGGAGAACCACCGATGCACGGTGCCTCCCACTCCCAATCCCCCCAACCGGCGCAGCAAGATACCATGGTCGATGGTATCAAAAGCCGCTGAGAGGTCTAATAGGACCAGGGCAGAGGAGTACCCCCTGTCCCTGGCCCGCCAGAGATCATCCACCAATGAGACCAAAGCTGTCTCCGTGCTGTATCCGGGTCGAAAGCCGGACTGGAACGGGTCTAGATAGACGGCTTCATCCAGGTATTGGGGTAGCTGTCGCGCCACAGCACTCTCTACAACCTTCGCAACAAAGTTGCTCCGTTTGCCTGGGCATGGAGTCAGGGCTGGGGCCGGGAGGTGCTTCCTCCTCCTCAGCCTGTCTGGGCATGGAGCCAGGGCTGGGGCCGGGAGCATACTAGGACATTCCTCGGCGTTCGGAAGCAGATAAGAAGGCCCCGGCTGCGGTGAGAGCGGGCAAGACACAACAAGTGGTGGCGCGAGCGAGCGAAGCAAGTGCACATCCATGCGCTCACATTTTCAGTGCTGACCGAACCAGTAGGTAAATTATATGAATCCCACCTCTGGTTATAACTCAAAGGATCACAAGAAATCGGACCACATCACACACAGCCGATCAAATCTGTAAGAGTTTGCAGCCATCCAACCAGCAAACAAGTAAATAATTCAGCAGGATTCATGTCAGGGGTGAAATGCTACCGGTTCGGACCAGTTCGGTTGAACCAGTAGCGATGGCGGCGGGTGGTTCAGAGAACCTCTAGCAATGGCAGTGCGAGGCTCCGCCCACCCACCTGGTCATTGTTACTTCCTGGTTTTAATAATAATAATAATAATAATAACAGAGTTGGAAGGGACCTTGGAGGTCTTCTAGTCCAACCCCCTGCCCAGGCAGGAAACCCTACACCATTACAGACAAATGGTTTTCCAACATTTTCTTAAAAATTTCCAGTGTGGGAGCATTTCCAACTTCTGCAGGCAAGTTTTTATAAGGAAGTAACCTGTTTTATACCCTCTGTGCATGCGCAGAAGGGCTTGCACATGTGCAGAGGGTCCGCGCACGCATGTGATGTGGGCAGGCGGCGTGTGCAGGCAGGGAAGGTAAGTAGATTTCACCTCTCATTCATGTATAAAAGAAACTTCTTTTATATACAGTAATATAAAACATGATGCATGTATACAATACCCATGTAGCCAAAGCCAGAACCAGAACTCAGAATCCAGAAGCGCAGAAGCAATATAATCACAGAAGTAGATCAGTCAAGCTAAGCCATGCCCAGGCTCCCAGCTGTCTGACATGGGTCTCAGTCACCAACCAGTTCCCATTGGCTGGCTTGTTGTTAGGGCTATCCCAGCTCATAATTACACTGACAAAATCAACCCAAAACCAGACCATGACATCATCAGAAGATACCCAAACAACAACACCAGTATTTTACACCACACAGACGATACTTCAAACCAGAGGTGAAATCGAAAAATTTTCCCTACCGGTTCTCTGGGCGTGGCTTAATTGGTGGGCGTGGCTTGGTGGTCAGGTGACTGAATGGGCATGGCCAATATTAATAAATAATAAAAATAATAAAGTATACAAAACTTGGGAGCGCACCGTCTACCTTCTTTAAAAATAGAGGCACCGGTCTACCAATTGCCCTTTTTTGGGGGGGGAGGCACCGGTCTACCTTCCTTAAAAATAGAGGCACTGGTCTACCAATTGCCTTTTTTTGTGGGAGGCACCGGTCTACCTTCCTTAAAAATAGAGGCACTGGTCTACCAATTGCCTTTTTTTGTGGGGGAGGCACCGGTCTACCTTCCTTAAAAATAGAGGCACTGGTCTACCAATTGCCTTTTTTTTTTTTTTGGGAGGCACCGGTCTACCTTCTTTAAAAATAGAGGCACCGGTCTACTAGCCGCCTACAGCGCTGATCAGCTGTAGTGCGGCCCTTTGAAGTGCCGCAGCAGTCATTTTTTTTTTTTTAATTTGCATTTATATCCCGCCCTTCTCCGAAGACTCAGGGCGGCTTACACTATGTTACTTAAGGCCATTTGCAGCTATATCACCACCGAGCGCTTCAGGGACAGAGAAGAGGAACAGTGAGGCGTGGGCAGTGGGGGGGGGTCAGGGATTTTTGCTACTGGTTCTCCGAACTACCGGTCCCCATCGTTACCGGATCACATGATCCGGTCCGAACCGGGAGCATTTCACCCCTGCTTCAAACCACGGGTTAAGACTCTGCAACTACAGCCAGACAATCACACAAGCCAAAATCAAAGCAGGATTCAGAGAAGCGTTTAAAAGGCCAGGGCTCCCCCAGACAAGTACAATCCAAAGCGCACTGAAGACGTCTCCTCCAATGGGGACGGAACGTTTGCAAGCAAATCGCCAAGCTCGGAGCTCAGACCGACAACAGGAGTATCAATTCTTCCCTTCCCCACCATCCAAGTCAGAGCTGAAGAAGCTTCTTGGATGAGAAGCACAACGTCTTCAAAGAAAAAGCCAGAAAGTCCAGGGGCCGCTTGAAAAAAAAGCACTTTTTAAAAAAATTTGCATTTATATCCCGCCCTTCTCCGAAGACTCAGGGCGGCTTACACTATGTTAGCAATAGTCTTCATCCTATTTGTATATTTATATACAATGTCAACTTATTGCCCTTCTTCCCAACTTTTGGGAAGAAGGGCACATAACTAAGGCAGAACGTCAGCAAATAGCCCGAATCTGCCAAGATGAAATCAGGAAAGCAAAGGCTCAGTCACCAAACAGTTGCGACCTTCTGACTAGCAAAGTCAGCAGGAAAACCAGATTCACTTAAACAACCGTGTTGCTAATTTAACAACTGCAGCGATTCACTTAACAAACGGGGCAAGGAAAGTCGTAAAACGGGGCAAGGCTCACTTGACAAATGTCTCTCTTAGCAAGAGAAATTCGGGCTGTATAGTGGTCGTAAGTGGAGGGTTGCTTCTACTGCATAACCAGATGGCATATTAATTTATTCTGCATATCAATTTATTCTTCTCTGCAAAACATTCTGCTCGCAAATAGACACATTCTCTCTCTCTCTCTCTCTCTTAATACTGGGTCAGTGAAAGGGTTAACTACCACCCAAAAGCCATCGGTTGACCCAGTCAACTAACCAACCGGGAGTTAATTTTAGCCTGCAGCAGACAGAGGCAACTGGGGAGAAATTTAAATGATGCTGGATTCTTCAGTCAAAATAGAATTTCCCAGAAATAATACAGGACTCACGGGAAAGAGGTGGTATAAGAATGCCTAACTTTAAACTATATTATGAAGCAGTAACCCTTTCAGTAATAAGTGACTGGTTTAACTTAACAGAGGAAAGAATTTTGAATATAGAAGGTTATGACTTGTTATATGGATGGCATGCGTATTTATTTTATGAAAAAAAAGTGGATAGGGCTTTTAAGAATCATGTGTTGAGAAGTGCTCTTTTGCGGGTCTGGAAAAAATATTCCTATAAATTAGATTACAAGATTCCTATATGGGCGAGCCCTAGACATGCAATAGAGAATATAAATATAGAACAGAAACAGGAAATGATTACTTATAAAGAACTTTTGTATGCTGAAGGAGGTAGATTGCAATTAAAATCATTACAGGTATTAAATGAAGAAGGGAGGAATTATACTTGGTTTCAATATGGGCAAATAAGTGCTAGATGGAAAGAAGATCAAAAAATTGGTATAATGCAAAGGGAGGAAAATTTAATAAAGCAAATTAGAAATCAGACCCAGGAGCATATAAAGAGATTGTATAATGTGTTGCTTGAAATAGATTCGGAAAAGGATTTGGTAAAGGATTGTATGATAAAATGGGCACAGAATATTCAGGAACCAATAATGTTGGAAACATGGGAGAAAATTTGGGTTAGAAATGTTAAGTTTACACAAGCACAGAATTTAAGGGAAAATTTTTATAAGATGTTTTATAGATGGCACTTAGATCCCAAAAAATTATCATGTATGTATCCTAATATCCAAGCGAAATGTTGGAGGTGTGATTGTGATGATGCTACATATTTTCATATTTGGTGGACTTGCAAGAAAATTAAGGTCTTTTGGATAAGAATTTGGTGGATTATTCAAAATGTACTGAAGAAGAAGATAAAGTTCCTGCCACAATTTTTCCTTTTGGGAAATATAAAGGATTGTACAGGGATTGAGACTAAATTGATTCTGAATTTAATAACAGCAGCAAGACTGTTGATTGGACAATACTGGAAGAAAGAAGAGATACCTACAATAGAAGAATGGATACTGAAAGTTATTAATTTGGCTGAGATGGCTAAAATCTCAGCTTTTTTAAAAGACAATACGCAGGAAAGATATTTAATTGAATGGAAAAATGGATTGATTATCTACAAAACAGATATCAGATTAAGAAATATCAGATTGCCTTTGAATAATTAGAAAGTTATTTTATGTAATGGGGAGGGGGTTGGGAGATGAAAAGCTTTGGATGTGGTTATTTGGATTGGAAGGGAAAATTTTATTCTATGTTTGGTTTATGTATAACAATACCTTGTGATTGACCCGGGAAGCCGGGGGAGGGGGAGGGAGGGGGGAAGGGGGTTTTTTGGGAGGGAGGGGGGAAAAAAGGGGGAAAAATGTTTTTGTTTTTTAAAACTCTTTCAATAAAAAAAACAACAGAATTTCCCAGTCCTTAAGTGAAGGCCAAGGGCGCCCTCTCGTGGCTGCACGTGCTATGGCATGGATTGCTGAGAACACGTGGAGGGGCATCAGGGCTCATCTATGTGGTGGAGCACATATCACCTGTGGATCAGGGCTGGGTTCTGCTTACCTCTGTTACCGATTTGCAACAGGAGCGTGTGCGTGCGCATGCACAGAAGCCTCTGCGCATGTGCAGATTGTTCGCGATGATGTCTGGGTGGATGGGTGGAGCCTCTCGCCTCCGTTACTACCGGTTCGCCAGAACCGGACTGAACTAGGAACAACCTTAAAGATAGGTGGACTTCAACAATCAATCAGTGGAACTCCTCGCCTCCAGAAGTTGTGGGTGCTCCATCGCTGGAGGTTTTTAAGAAGAGGTTGGACAATGATTTGTCTGGAATGACATAGGGTCTCCTGCTTGAGCAAGGGGTTGGACTAGAAGACCTCCAAGGCCCCTTCCAGTTCTGTTATTATGTTCTGTTCTGTTCTGATCTCATCCCAACCTGGGAATATTTGTTAGTGTGAAGGTGACTAGATGCCACCACGTCACTGCCAAAGAGACCTAATCAGATAAATAAATGACCGGATCAGATAACTTATTGTTGGAGATTCTCGAGAAAGGATTGGATAGCTATTTGTCACGAATGGTATATAGGAAATCAGATGGCATACAGGAAGGAAGGAGGAGGAGGGAGGAGGGAGGGAGGAAGGAAGGAAGGAAGGAAGGAAGGAAGGAAGGAAGGAAGGAAGGAAGGAAGGGGAGGAGGGGGAGGGAGGGGGGAAAAAAGGGGGAAAAATGTTTTTGTTTTTTAAAACTCTTTCAATAAAAAAAAACAACAGAATTTCCCAGTCCTTAAGTGAAGGCCAAGGGCACCCTCTCGTGGCTGCACGTGCTATGGCATGGATTGCTGAGAACACGTGGAGGGGCATCAGGGCTCATCTATGTGGTGGAGCACATATCATCTGTGGATCAGGGCTGGGTTCTGCTTACCTCTGTTACCGATTTGCAACAGGAGCGTGTGCGTGCGCATGCACAGAAGCCTCTGCGCATGTGCAGATTGTTCGCGATGATGTCTGGGTGGATGGGTGGAGCCTCTCGCCTCCGTTACTACCGGTTCGCCAGAACCGGACTGAACTAGGAACAACCTTAAAGATAGGTGGACTTCAACAATCAATCAGTGGAACTCCTCGCCTCCAGAAGTTGTGGGTGCTCCATCGCTGGAGGTTTTTAAGAAGAGGTTGGACAATGATTTGTCTGGAATGACATAGGGTCTCCTGCTTGAGCAAGGGGTTGGACTAGAAGACCTCCAAGGCCCCTTCCAGTTCTGTTATTATGTTCTGTTCTGTTCTGATCTCATCCCAACCTGGGAATATTTGTTAGTGTGAAGGTGACTAGATGCCACCACGTCACTGCCAAAGAGACCTAATCAGATAAATAAATGACCGGATCAGATAACTTATTGTTGGAGATTCTCGAGAAAGGATTGGATAGCTATTTGTCACGAATGGTATATAGGAAATCAGATGACATACAGGAAGGAAGGGAGGGAGGGAGGGAGGGAGGGAGGGAGGAAGGAAGGAAGGAAGGAAGGAAGGAAGGAAGGAAGGAAGGAAGGAAGGAAGGAGGAGGAGGAGGGAGGAGGAGGGAAGGAAGGAAGGAAGGAAAGATGAAGGAAAGAAAGATTGAAGGAAGGAGAGAATGGAGAGGAAGGAAGAGAGGAAGGAAAGATGGAAGGAAGGAGGGAAGGAAGGGAGGGAGGGAGGGAGGGAAAGATGAAGGAAAGAAAGAAGGAAGGAAGGAGAGAATGGAGAGAAAGGAAGAGAGGGAGGGAGGGAGGAGGAGGGAGGAAGGAAGATGAAGGAAAGAAAGATTGAAGGAAGAGAGAATGGAGAGGAAGGAAGAGAGGAAGGAAAGAGGGAAGGAAGGAGGGAAGGAAGGGAGGGAGGGAGGGAGGGAAAGATGAAGGAAAGAAAGAAGGAAGGAAGGAGAGAATGGAGAGAAAGAAAGAGAGGAAGGAGGGAGAGAGGGAAGGAAGGGAGGGAGGGAAAGATGAAGGAAAGAGAAGGAAGGAAGGAGAGAATGGAGAGAAAGGAAGGAAGGAAGGAAGGAAGGAAGTCCACAACTCAAGAAAAGTTTCCACTTCAATCATCAAAGGCCAGAGCAGGCAGGGTTGAGTAGGTGGCCTCCACCCCTCCATGGGATTAACTCAAAGTGGGGCGGGTGGGGCCGGTTGAGAGAGAGGGAAGAGGAGGCGGATGGGACTTCGGAGTAATCAGTTTGTGCCCTTAATCCCCCTCTCCATCCTGGCTCAGGGGCTGGTCCGAGCTCTTCTCCATAAGCTGCTTTCCTTCTGCTCATCCCCAAACCCACCACCACGGCCTCCAGTGCCAGGAAGCCACGCGGCTCTTCAAGATGCCCCTGGCAAGGAGAGGACCTCAGCCAGATTAGCCGTAGGGGATTACGCCAAGGGGCATTTTAGTCCAGTGTTTGGTTTCTCACTCACCATGGCCACCATCCGAGGTCTCCAGAGTGGACGGAAGCAGGAGATGGAATGATGGAGGTTCCATCATCCAGGTCACGCTTGTCCCAAAAGTGTTTTGCCCCAAAAGGCAACTGGACTCCCTTGGTTTTTTTTTTCCTTGCAAATATTTCACTCCTCGTCCAAGAATCTTAATCATCTTCTTTTCTTCTTCTCCTTCTTCTTTCCTTCTTCTTCTCCTTCTCTTTCTCCTCCTCTTTCTTCTTTCTCTTCTTCTTCTTCTTCCTCCTCCTCTTTTTCTTTTTCTTCTTCTTCTTGTTCTTCTTTCCTCCTCTTCTTTCTTCCTCCTCCTCCTCCTCCTCTTCTTCTTCTTCCTCTTCCTTCCTGCCTTCCATTGAGGACCTGTATACTACACGAATCAAGAAGAGGGCCGTGAAAATATTTACAGACCCCTCACATCCAGGACATAATCTGCTTCAACTCCTACCATCAAAATGACGCTATAGAGCACTGCACACCAGAACAACTAGACACAAGAACAGTTTTTTCCCGAAGGCCATCACTCTGCTAAACAAAGAATTCCCTCAACACTGTCAGACTATTTACTGAATCTGCACTACTATTAATCTTCTCATCGTTCCCATCACCCATCTCTTTCCACTTATGACTGTAACTTTGTTGCTGGCAATCCTTATGATTTATATTGATATATTGACCATCATTTGTGTTGTAAATGTTGTACCTTGATGAAGGTATCTTTTCTTTTATGTACACTGAGAGCATATGCACCAAGACAAATTCCTTGTGTGTCCAATCACACTTGGCCAATAAATTCTATTCTATTCTAGTCTATTCTCCTCCTCCTCGTCTTCTACTAATTCTTCTTCCTCTTCCTCTTCTTTTTCTTCTTCTTCTTCTCCTCCTCCTCCTCCTCCTTTCCTCTTCTTCTCCTCCTTCCCCTTCTTTCTCCTCCTTCTCCTTCTCCTTCTCCTCCTCCTTCTCTTCTCCTCCTCCTCCTCCTCCTTTCCTCTTCTTCTCCTCCTTCCCTTTCTTTCTCCTCCTTCTCCTTCTCCTTCTCCTCCTCCTTCTCTTCTCCTCCTCCTCCCTGAACTGAAGAAGCTTCTTGGATGAGAAGTGAAACGTTTTCAAAGAAAAGAAACTCCAGTTTTACCTTATTGGAAAAACACCTTTGGGTTTACTTCTTGTTCTTCTTCCCCTGAAGCTGGGAGACGGAGATACCTTCATTTAACCAACACAGCGAGAAAATTCGTAAAGTGGGGCAAAACTCACTTAATAAATGTCTCACTTAGCAACATAAACTTTGGGCTAAGTTGTGGTCGTAAATTGAGGACTACCTGTATAGCAAGCAATGCATGTCAAATTTTAATCTGTCTTTCTGGAAAAGTTATCCCAGGCATTAAAAATTGGGCTCGTCCGGGATTTGAACCCGGGACCTCTCGCACCCTAAGCGAGAATCATACCCCTAGACCAACGAGCCAGCTGCTTTAGATGTCTTGCAGATGTTTCTTTTGGGTGAACTGCTAATTAGAGGCTCAAATTTCATTCTTGACTCCTGGCAAGTGGAAGAACCACTTATGCGCCAAGTTCATGTGTTTTTTGCTTGCACAAAACATTTTACTTTTCCTGGAGGCATTTGAGATGAAACAGTGACAAGAACAATTTGCTAAATGTAAATGACACTCGACTCCAGCGATTCTCGGAGTCGGGGATTATGGGGGCGGGAGTCCTCCAAAAATGCATTCAGAACATGGCATTTTCTTCATGCGTGTTGTTAAAACTCAAGCCAAACAATGAGCAGGAGAAAAAAAAAATATAAAAGCAGTCCTCATTTAGTGACCACAATTGGAACTGGCAACTTGGTCGTTAAGTGAAACCGTGGCTATCTGGGAGTGGCCCCAAAAAGACTGAGAGACATTGAGAAATCAGCCGTGTTATCTTTCAATGTGTATCAAATTCAGTAGGTGAAACCATCCTTACTAACCTACTTATTTGCACAAATGGTGACTCAGACGTTAAATGAAGCAGCTGCTAAGTGAAACCGCGACTGGGCTTAGTTTCTGATTTCAGCTTTCCTTTGCTTTACAGATCTGTGAAGGTCATAAATGAGAGGATTGGTTGCCGAGTGACTTGTTGTAAACTAGGAATGGTCACTAAATGAGACAGTCGCTAAACGAGGACAACTTCTACATAGAGGCTACAGAGTTAGCAATGTAGCGTAATCCCAGAATCCATACCTGTGAGGATAATCATATTTTTTTTAATCCTAGAAAGACCTAGTTCTTTTATGCTGAAAACAAAACAATTCACTTTTGATCATATTTCTCAAAAAGTTATTTTTACCCTTTGCTGGTTAAAAAAAAGGAAAAAAAAGAAATATAGGAAGTCCTCAAGTTACGATCACAACAGAGCCCCCAAAAAAATGTCTGTCGCTAAGTGAGTTTTGCTCCATTTTATTCCCCAGCAAAACTGGCTGGGGAATTCTAGGAGTTGAAGTCCACCCATCTTCAAGTAGCCATGGCTGAGAAACACTATGCTAACCCTCATCATGCTACTTGAGACTGAGGGTGATGGTGTTTATTGGGCTAAGCCATGGGACACCTTGTTGGGCCAATGATGGTCAAGACCCAGCTCCTCTCAACCCCTTTATCTTGGTCAGTTGACCAGAAGTTTAGTCTCATCAAATGTAGAAATGTCCAACTGGCCTTCCAAAGTCATTCCAGAACAGCAAAGCAATACAGGAAACTCTCCCTTTTTTGATGGCCACCAAATTTTGGAAGCCCAACTCAACGGAGTGATGAGTCCATTGGTTGGATAAAGAGAAACCAAGATTTGGACAGAATGATAGCTAAGGTGGAGTTGACTTCTTGGGCCCCAACGAGAGAAGCTGAGGAGGACAGTTTTTGTCTTATGATCTTACCCGTATTTGTCCTCTAAGATCTCAAGATCTTGTTTGGTCGGTTGCAGCTAGTCCACAAATGAGATTACTTTCTCAGGAGGTTTATGGAACAGAAGGCTGGATTCTTATATATCCCTAATCCCCAAGTTTGCATCTCGGATGATCAGGATTAGCAGCTGATCCCAGATTGAGCCATTAAGTGGACTTTGTCCTCCATGGGTCTCCTATAATAGGAGAGGAGAAGTCTTCTGGAAGGATCCACACTGGTGTCCCAGGCTTAGGAGGATGTCCGAAGAAGACGAATTCTACCTCTATGAAAACATCTCCTCCGTGAAGCCCTGGGATGGTCCCCAATATCATATCGCGCCCATGTGGGCCTTCCATTTCCAAACTGTCTTCATGGGCCTGGTCTTCTTTGCCGGGACGCCCCTCAACGCCATCATCCTCTTCGTCACCATCAAGTACAAGAAGTTGAGGCAGCCACTCAACTACATCTTGGTCAACATCTCCTTTGCCGGATTTATCGTCTGCATCTTTGCGATTCTCGTGGTCTTCTTGTCCAGCTCTCAAGGTTACTTCTTCCTTGGTCGTCAGGTGTGCAAGATGGAGGCCTTCCTAGGCACCGTGACAGGTAAATACGGAAAAAACAGCTGATTTCCCCTAGGTGGGTCCTGCTCTCAACCTTGGTCATTTTAAGTGGGGTGGACTTCAACTCCCAGGAGTCCCCAGCCACTCGTTTTAAGAGGTGTGGCCGTCAGGGTTAGCTGGAGAATCCTGGGAGTTGAAGTACCAGTTTCATTGAATGTTCAGAGCAGTGTTTCTCAATCTTGACCACATTAAAAGGTGTAGACTCCAACTCCCAGAATTTTCCAGTCGGCACCGAGGTCCACACCTCTTAAAGCAAGCTGGCAGTGGAATCATGGGAGTTTGAAGTCCACCCCTCTTAAAAAAAAACTCAGGTCAAGAAGCAATGGTTGAGTGGATTGTCCATAATGCAGCCATCCAATCAAAGCTGATGTTCTTCAGATGGAGCAACCTGTGGTGTCCTTCAGATCAGGGGTCTCCAACCTTGGTCCCTTTAAGACTTGTGGACTTCAACTCCCAGAGCCCCTCAGCCAGCAAAGCTGGCTGAGGAACTCTGGGAGTTGAAGTCCACAAGTCTTAAAGGGACCAAGATTGGAGACCCCTGCTTCAGATCCAAATCAAATAAGAGATGATGGAAGTTGTAATCTGGGACATTTGAGGTGGATCTAGTCCTCTTGGAGGCTATCCAACACTTCTCGAACACTGGGTGAAAAAGCCCACGTTAACATTATAGTGCAGGGGTCATCAAACATGGCCAATTTAAGACTTGTGGACTTCAACTCCCAGAATTCCCCAGCTGGGGATAAAGTCATAAAGTTGTCAAGTTTGGAGACCTCTGTATGAGTGGATTTGAAGTAGTTATTGTCCCTCAGATCAGAATGTATTAACTATAGGACATAGTGCAAGAGCCCATCAATACAGTCCATATGCCTTAAAGCAAGCCAGCTGGGGAATTCTGGGAGCTGAAGTCCACCCCTCTTCAGCGCTGACCATCGCTGAGTAACACTGCCCTGAAAGTAAGGATGGAGATGGAGAGTTGAGCACGTAACCTTGGTTGGGGGGGGTTATATTCTGAGCTCCTGCAATTGTCCACTTGTAATCCCCCCACCACCATCCATGTCTGTCTGTCTGTCTGTTGTCCCCAGGTCTGGTCATCGGTTGGTCCTTGGCCTTCCTCGCCTTCGAACGTTACATCGTGATCTGCAAGCCACTGGGGAACTTCCGTTTCAACGCCAAACATGCTCTGATAGTGGTGGTGACCACGTGGGTCATTGGAATTGGGGTCTCCATCCCCCCCTTCTTCGGCTGGAGCAGGTTTGATGGGCACAGAGAGAAAGCGAAGTAGTTTCTCCTAGAGGAAGTAGTTTCCCCTACATAGTTGGAAGTCATCAAGAAAAAAAAAATCGGATAACCATTGGTCCAGGGTGGTTGATGGTGATGGTGGTGTACGGATTCCTGCCTTGGGCAGGGGGTTGGACTAAAGGACCTCTAGGATTCTGTGATTCTCTTCATATTCTTGCTTGAACGAATATGATGAAATCATACCATGAACAGCTAAGGGAACTAGGTAGGTTTAGCCAAGGGAAAAGAAGGCTTTGGGGGCACATGATAGCCGTCTTTCGGTACTTGAAGGGCGTCACAAAAGATGGGGGTTTCATCTATGGGTGGGACAAGAAGCAACGGGTGGAAGTTAGTTAAAGAGAGATTTAACCTAGAAATAAGGAGGAATTTCCTGACATTTGAGAAATATAAAAATCAAATAAATAATAATAATAATAATAATAATTAATCGACTGAATAGCTTGCCTCCTGTAGTTGTGGGTGTTTCATCACTGGAGGTCTTCAAGGAAAGGTTGAAAAACCATTTGTCATAAGGACTTTGAGCAGGGGGGGGGGTGAACTAGAAGACCTCTAAGATGCCTTCCAACCCTAAGATTTTGTGACTTTTATGTTACATATGTCTATTCAAAATTATTAATTAATTTATTTATTTATTTATTTATCAAACTTATATACCGCACCATCTCCCGTAGGACTCAGGGCGGTTCACAGGCATATTAAAACAATATAAAACAATGTAATAAATAAACATTTAAAACCCAGATTAAAACTAAATATTATCAAAGCCTGATCACTAAAACGGTAAGAACCAATAAAACCCCCATTAAAATTTGGTTAAAACATTGTTCTTAGGCTAGTCCCGCACGCTGAAATAATAGAGTCTTCAGTTCATACAATTAGCATTGTACAACCCTATTAATCAGTGGAACGGCTGGCCTCCAGAAGTTGTGTTTGCACCCAGCACTGGAGATTATCAAGAAGAGACCAGTCAGACATTTGTCCAAAATGGTATAGGGTCTGCTGCTTGAACAAGGGGTTGGACTAGAAAACCTTCAAGGTCCCTTCCAGACAGCTCTATTCTGAATCGTCTGTTCCGAATCAAAAACCGTTTGTACGGGATAGTATAAGGTCTCCTGCCTTGGGGGTTGGATTAGAAGACCTCCAAGGTCCCTTCCAGCCCTAGGAGTCTATCATTCTTCTATCCCTGGCAATGTCTTTCCATTTTTCAGGTACCTCCCGGAAGGGCTGCAGTGTTCCTGCGGTCCCGACTGGTACACAGTGGGTACCAAATACAAGAGCGAGTATTACTCGTGGTTCCTCTTCATCTTCTGCTTCGTCATACCGCTCACCCTCATCATCTACTCCTACGCGCAGCTCCTGGGTGCCCTCCGGGCGGTAAGTCATAAATGCCCTGTCTGGAGGTAGTCCTCGACTTACAAGGTAGTCCTCGACTTAACGACCACAATGGAGCCCAAAATTTCCTTTGCTAAACAAGATCGTTGTTTAAGTCTGTTTCGTCCGATTTTATAACCTTTCTAGCTTCAGTCGTTAAGTGAATCGCTGCCATTGATAAGTTAGTAACCCGGTTGTTAAGTGAATCCACATTGACTTTGCTTGTCAGAAAGGTCAGAAAAAGGGATCACGTGATCCCAGGACACTGCGGCCATCATAAATATGAAGCAAGCATCTGGATTTTGACCACATGACTATGGGGAAGCTACCAGGGTCGTAAGTGTGAAAAACAGCTGTAAGACACTTTTTTCAATGCCGTTGTAACTTTGAATGGTCACTAAATTAACTGTTGTAAGTCGAGGACTGCCTGCGTGGATTTACAGTCTTCCCTGGGAGATCAGCTCCAGAGCTTGAACTCAAGACTATGAGGAGGCCCATTGTAGGCATGACTTGCAATAACTCAATATCATCTAGAAAGTTCAGACTGTCAGTGTGTTAGTATTTTATTGTGTTGGGAAGAGTTGGAAGTCAACACCTTTTTTCTTCTTCTTTCCTTAACATCCTGAACTGCCCTTCTTTTTTATCCTAATCTTTCTTTTTAGAATAGAATAGAATAGAATAGAATAGAATTTTATTGGCCAAGTGTGATTGGACACACAAGGAATTTGTTCTGGTGCATATGCTCTCAGTGTACATAAAAGAAAAGATACGTTCATCAAGGTACAACATTTACAACACAATTGATGATCAATATATCAATATAAATCATAAGGATTGCCAGCAACAAGTTATAGTCATACAGTCATAAGTGGAAAGAGATTGGTGATGGGAACTATGAAACGATTAATAGTAGTGCAGATTCAGTAAATAGTCTGACAGTGTTGAGGGAATTATTTGTTTAGCAGAGTGATGGCCTTCGGGAAAAAACTGTTCTTGTGTCTAGTTGTTCTGGTGTGCAGTGCTCTATAGCGTCGTTTTGAGGGTAGGAGTTGAAACAGTTTATGTCCAGGATGCGAGGGATCTGCAAATATTTTCACGGCCCTCTTCTTGATTCGTGCAGTATACAGGTCCTCAATGGAAGGCAGGTTGGTAGCAATTGTTTTTTCTGCAGTTCTAATTATCCTCTGAAGTCTGTGTTTTTCTTGTTGGGTTGCAGAACCGAACCAGGCAGTTATAGAGGTGCAAATGACAGACTCAATAATTCCTCTGTAGAATTGGATCAGCAGCTCCTGTAGTTTGTATTATCATCAATCTCAATATGAGGAGGAGGAGGACTGGGATTTGATGTCTGAGCTTGGTTGTTTTCTTGCAGACGTTTCATGACCCAACTAGAGAACATCATCAGTACTAGGAAGGAGTGGGGTTTGCAGAAAAGAAGAGGAAGAGGAGGGGGATGACTGTGGGGTCCTTGATGCTTTCCGAACTTGATTATTTTCTTGCAAACCTTTCATGACCCTATTAGAGAAGACAATCAGTGCTAGAAGGGAGTGGGATTTGTGGAGAGAAGGAGGAGGAGGAGGAGGACTGTGGGTCCTCAGTGGTGCAGTTTTCTTGCAAACGTTTCATGACCCAACTAGGTCACCTCATCAGTGCTGTAAAATGTCACAACTCTTCTGTCCACAGGTAGCCGCTCAGCAACAAGAGTCGGCCACCACCCAGAAGGCCGAGCGGGAGGTCTCCCGTATGGTGGTGGTGATGATAGGATCCTTCTGCCTCTGCTACGTTCCATACGCCGCCCTGGCCATGTACATGGTGAACAACCCACACCATGGCCTCGACCTGCGCTTGGTCACCATCCCTGCTTTCTTCTCCAAGAGCTCCTGCGTCTACAACCCCATCATCTACTGCTTCATGAACAAACAGGTGAGTGTGTCGGGGTGCAAAAAGACCAGGTTTACTCATGAAGGTCCAACGAAACTGCTCGGTCAAGGAATTGTCCAGCAGATGTCCACATCTTGAAGTCAAGATCGAGGTTTTTTGTAAATAATTATATTTCAAATTTATACTTTCAGCAGACAAGAGAGTCAGGAACATCCTGAGGTAAATCTTCAGACAGTATTACCAAGCACACAGAAGGAAAAAAAGGCGTGGAAAAAGGGAAATTCCCCCTTTACTCCCACAGCAACCAATCGCAGTGCAGATTGCCTCATGCACAAGCAGACAAGATAGTCAGGGACATGGGAACATCGTGAGGTAAATCTAAACAGCATGCAGAGCACACAGAAGAAAAAGGCGGGAAAAAGGGAAACTCCCCCTTTCCACCCACAGCAACCAATCACAGTGAATATTGCCTCATGCAAGAGCCAGCGCTCTCCAACCAATCAACTACAACTGTGTATTCTGGCCCATTGTACGCGTTATTGTTCCAGCTACTAAATTTAGTATCTTAACATGCGCAGAAATCTTCTCAACTAACAGTTTGCAGCTGCTAGGAATTAGATAAGGGTCAGTGGAATTCAAGGGAGGTTGGACTTAAGCCAATTGTGACTATGTAAGGATTCTAGACTGATGCCTCCTTTGACTCCACCCCCAGATTCTGCCACTTCCACCCTCCTACAGCGAGTTCCTCATTTGGAGCAAGGAAGGGATGGAAGAGAGCAGCTTATCTTATCAACTTTTGCAGTGGCAGATACCAAAGAAGTTTACTACAGAATGTTTAGGCGTGGTCTTGAACTCCCCACCATAAGTAGGTTTAGCCCTCAAGAAACAGGGCCAACCGAGTGAAGAACCAGAGCCCTGGGTGAAGGAACAGGGATGTGGTCGTGCGGAGGTGGGTGTCGTGTCCCACTCCTGTCTGCAGCTGTTGGTAATTGACCTTCCTCAGGCTCACATGCTGTGGAGGAGGGGGAGGGGTCTAGTTGCTCCGATTGCCTGGGCATGGAGCCAGAGCTGGGGGCTGGAGGTACTTCTTCCTCCTCAGCCTGTCTGGGCATGGAGCCAGGGCTGGGGCCGGGAGGCATACTAGGACATTCCTCAGCGTTCGGAAGCAGATAAGAAGGCCCCGGCTGCGGTGACAGCGGACGAGACACAACAGTGGGACTGAACAAGCAAAATCATACGGCCATTTGTGGAAGGAAAGTAGGAGAACCACAATGAACACAGTTCATGGTTAAAGAATAATCGACATGGTGGCCATCATAGAAAGCAGGCAACACACCATCACCGGAGATCTCTTGACTATTTGGGCCACGTCTTGCAGGTATCTCTAAATGAAGGTCTATCATATTGACCTGCAAGAGCATTAAACTGGCGTTGCATGACTCCAGGCAGAGTTTGCAACCCTGATTTATGGTTGTCCGAACACAGCTACTGACACGAGCTTCATCATGGTCTGCGCATCTGTCTGCTAAATGTGGGCAGAACATTTTGTGTGAATTCCAGGAAGAATTTTTGGACAAGTATCCCTGGGCTGCAGGGTCAGAGAAGGCAGGTGAGGTCAGAAAGGGCCAGTTTTCCAGGTACCCTCCTTGTTAGTCTATAGTAAGTGGTCCAACCTTGGCGAAGTTTAAGATGTGTGGACTTCAAGCTGAAGAACACAAGTGTCGTGTCCCACTCCTCCTCTGACGGCCGGGTCGGGGAAATCTGTATCAAGCGTGGCCACAAAGCCTCTACAGCTTTGCCAAAGTTCTGTCAGAGTTCTCAGGACAGGCAGGAGTCCAAGATGTGACTTCAGCAATCCAAATTAGACTTTGCCTGACTCAAAGAATGCCAGAAAGCAGATCTTTTATATAGGCCATGAGATATGGCTCCATGACTCAACACTTATCCAGGCCTGCCCCTTCCTTCCTTTTGCTGACGTCGCCTCTCCATTCTCCGGAAGCGTGGATCCGTCCACCCTCCACTGCTGGCAATTCCAGCTCGTGACTGGCTTCAGTCTCCTCATGCTCACATGCTGTGGGGAGGGGTTTATTTGCTCGGTCAGTCCGGGCATGGTGCCAGGACTGGGGGCTGAAGGCATGCCAGGCCATTTGTCTTGCTCGGTCTGTCCGGGCACGGTGCCAGGACTGGGGGCTGAAGGCATGCCAGGCCATTTGTCTTGCTCGGTCTGTCCGGGCATGGTGCCAGGACTGGGGGCTGGAGGCATGCCAGGCCGTTCGTCTGCACTATCAGTCCCTGGCTGAGATAACAGGAGATGAAAGGGGCTTGGCTGCAGAGAGGGGGTCGGGCGAGACACAACAACAAGTCTTAAACTTGCCAAGGTTGGACGCCCCTGGTCTACAGTGAGCGGAGGCTGCGTCTGACGACATTGGGGGTTAACCTGTTCTCCAAAGCACCTGAAAGCTGATCGAGAAAGGATGGATGTCCCAAAGATGGGTTGTTGTTTTTTCCAAGAGGCAACTGGTCTTTCTGGTTTTTTTCTTTGAAGTCGTTTCGCTTCCCATCCAAGAAGTTTCTTCAGCTCATGAGGAGGCTCCTTGGATGAGAAGTGAAACGTCTTCAAAGAAAAAAAAACCCAGAAAGACCAGTTGCCTCTTGGGGGGGGGGGGAAAGCACCTTTGGGACAACCTGGGTGACTGAGAATCTCCGTAGACAAGAATGAAGGGATGGAAACTAGTCACGGAGAGAAGCAACCTAGAAACAAGGAGAAATTTCCTGACAGCGAGAACGATTAACCAGCGGAACAGCTTGCCACCGGAACTTGTGGGTGCTTCATCACTGGAGTTTTTTTAAAGAAGAGATTGGACAGCCGTTTGTCCGGAATGGTATATAAGATCTCCTGCTTGAGCAAGGGGTTGGACTAGAAGACCTCCAAGGTCCTTTCCAGCTCTGTTATTCTGTATTCTATAACAGGGGTCTCCAACCTTGGTCCCTTTAAGACTTGTTGAGCTGGCTGAGGGACTCTGGGAGTTGAAGTCCACAAGTCTTAAAGGGACCAAGGTTGGAGACCCCTGTTCTATAAGACCTTCTCGGGCAATTCTCGGGCAGTCATAAAGCTCCTGTCTCCTCCCTTCCCAGTTCCGTGCCTGCATCATGGAAACGGTGTGCGGCAAACCTATGACGGACGACTCTGACGTGGTCTCTCAGAAGACAGAGGTTTCCTCAACATCCTGCAGTCAAGTCAGCCCCAAGAGCTGAGAAGCCCACCAAGGCCAGGGCCCAGAAGCCACTCTGCACGTTGGAACGCAACCAAGACGATGACAATGCCAAAAAAGAGACCCTCCCCTCCCCTCCCCACTGTACCACGAAGTTCTTTTAAAACACACACCCACGCAAAACATTTCCTTCCAACAGCACCACTCCAGGGCTCCATTTAGAGTGGACGAAAAGAGTTTGCGGAGCTTCTCAAGCGGAGCTGCGTGTTTCCAGCTGATTTGAAGCCGAAGAGCTCCTCCAAACTTATTCGCTCGTTACCCAAACTCCCTGTCAGGAAGTCGATTCCACCCAATAGAGGCCAAATGCTCTCAGAGTTCGGTGGTTTTCTTGCAGATGTTTCAGGACCCAACTAGGTAACATCATCAGGGCTAGAGAGGAGGAAGAGGAGGAGGTAGAGGACTGCGAGGTCCTCGGTGCTGAGGACATTTAGTTGTTTTCTTGCAAATGTTTCATTACTCAACTAGGTAACGTTATCAGGACTAAATGTTCCTGTTGGGGTTGTGAGCTGTTACCCAGAGGGAAAATTCACTTTTACCTAATTTGGAGTAATTTATGGTAACATCGTTGGTACTAGAAGGGAATGGGGCTTATGGAAAGGAGGAAGAAGAGGAGGGGGAGAGGGAAAAGAAAGAAAAGGAAAAGGAAGAGGAGGAAGAGAAGGAGAAGGAGCAGAGGAAGAGGAAGAGGAAGAGAACTGTGGGTTCTTTGGTGCTCTCTGAGCTTAGTTGTTTTCTTTCAGATGTTTCATTACCCAACTAGGTAACGTTATCAGGGCTAAATGTTCCTGTTGGGGTTGTGAGCTGTTACCCAGAGGGAAAATTCACTTTTACCTAATTTGGAGTAATTTATGGTAACATCGTTGGTACTAGAAGGGAATGGGGCTTATGGAAAGGAGGAAGAAGAGGAGGGGGAGAGGGAAAAGAAAGAAAAGGAAAAGGAAGAGGAGGAAGAGAAGGAGAAGGAGCAGAGGAAGAGGAAGAGGAAGAGAACTGTGGGTTCTTTGGTGCTCTCTGAGCTTAGTTGTTTTCTTTCAGATGTTTCATTACCCAACTAGGTAACGTTATCAGGGCTAAATGTTCCTGTTGGGATTGGGTCACAGCCTTGTGAAGGAAAACCTACTCTTACCCCATTTGGGGTAATTTACCCAGCACTCTCCTAACCCCTATCTTGTAAGCAGTGCAGAGCTGCAGCCTAGATCTTATAATCTGTTGAATCCGTGGCTAGAACCGCACCCGGCTCCGATGCACCCAGACTCCCCTCACTTGTCTCTTTCGGGTAGCCAAGTTTCAGCAGGAGTTTTTGGAAAAGATGGGCCCGAAACCCTTCGTTGTCGCTGCTTTTAATGCACAAAGCTGGTGTGAATTTTAGGACCGCCTCTCCACCGCCCGTATCCTTTCTTAGAATTTGGAGCAAGCCATGGCCACAATAAACCAAGGGGTTCAAGTGATCCGGTGCGAGGCGCTGATATGGGAGAGCAGTTGCGATCGTCCCGAACCTTCTGGAAGGAAAGTAGGAGAACCACAATGAACACAGTTCATGGTTAAAGAATAATCGACATGGTGGCCATCATAGAAAGCAGGCACCACACCATCACCGGGGATCTCTTGACTATTTGGGCCATGTCTTGCAGGTATCTCTAAATGAAGGTCTATCATATTGACCTGCAATAGCATTAAACTGGCGTTGCATGACTCCAGGCAGAGTTTGCAACCTTGATTTATGGTTGTCCGAAAAACAGCTACTGACACGAGCTTCATCATGGTCTGCGCATCTGTCTGCTAAATGTGGGCAGAACATTTTGTGTGAATTCCAGAAAGAATTTTTGGACAAGTATCCCTGGGCTGCAGGGTCAGAGAAGGCAGGTGAGGTCAGAAAGGGCCAGTTTTCCAGGTACCCTCCTTGTTAGTCTATAGTAAGTGGTCCAACCTTGGCGAAGTTTAAGATGTGTGGACTTCAAGCTGAAGAACACAAGTGTCGTGTCCCACTCCTCCTCTGACGGCCGGGTCGGGGAAATCTGTATCAAGCGTGGCCACAAAGCCTCTACAGCTTTGCCAAAGTTCTGTCAGAGTTCTCAGGACAGGCAGGAGTCCAAGATGTGACTTCAGCAATCCAAATTAGACTTTGCCTGACTCAAAGAATGCCAGAAAGCAGATCTTTTATATAGGCCATGAGATATGGCTCCATGACTCAACACTTATCCAGGCCTGCCCCTTCCTTCCTTTTGCTGACGTCGCCTCTCCATTCTCCGGAAGCGTGGATCCGTCCACCCTCCACTGCTGGCAATTCCAGCTCGTGACTGGCTTCAGTCTCCTCATGCTCACATGCTGTGGGGGAGGGGTTTATTTGCTCGGTCAGTCCGGGCATGGTGCCAGGACTGGGGGCTGAAGGCATGCCAGGCCATTTGTCTTGCTCGGTCTGTCCGGGCACGGTGCCAGGACTGGGGGCTGAAGGCATGCCAGGCCATTTGTCTTGCTCGGTCTGTCCGGGCACGGTGCCAGGACTGGGGGCTGGAGGCATGCCAGGCCGTTCGTCTGCACTATCAGTCCCTGGCTGAGATAACAGGAGATGAAAGGGGCTTGGCTGCAGAGAGGGGGTCGGGCGAGACACAACAACAAGTCTTAAACTTGCCAAGGTTGGACGCCCCTGGTCTACAGTGAGCGGAGGCTGCGTCTGACGACATTGGGGGTTAACCTGTTCTCCAAAGCACCTGAAAGCTGATCGAGAAAGGATGGATGTCCCAAAGATGGGTTGTTGTTTTTTCCCCAAGAGGCAACTGGTCTTTCTGGGTTTTTTTCTTCGAAGACGTTTCGCTTCCCATCCAAGAAGTTTCTTCAGCTCATGAGGAGGCTCCTTGGATGAGAAGTGAAACGTCTTCAAAGAAAAAAAAACCCAGAAAGTCCAGTTGCCTCTTGGGGGGGGGGGGAAAGCACCTTTGGGACAACCTGGGTGACTGAGAATCTCCGTAGACAAGAATGAAGGGATGGAAACTAGTCACGGAGAGAAGCAACCTAGAAACAAGGAGAAATTTCCTGACAGCGAGAACGATTAACCAGCGGAACAGCTTGCCACCGGAACTTGTGGGTGCTTCATCACTGGAGTTTTTTTAAAGAAGAGATTGGACAGCCGTTTGTCCGAATTCAGGAAGAATTTTTGGACAAGTATCCCTGGGCTGCAGGGTCAGAGAAGGCAGGTGAGGTCAGAAAGGGCCAGTTTTCCAGGTACCCTCCTTGTTAGTCTATAGTAAGTGGTCCAACCTTGGCGAAGTTTAAGATGTGTGGACTTCAAGTTGAAGAACACAAGTGTCGTGTCCCACTCCTCCTCTGACGGCCGGGTCGGGGAAATCTGTATCAAGCGTGGCCACAAAGCCTCTACAGCTTTGCCAAAGTTCTGTCAGAGTTCTCAGGACAGGCAGGAGTCCAAGATGTGACTTCAGCAATCCAAATTAGACTTTGCCTGACTCAAAGAATGCCAGAAAGCAGATCTTTTATATAGGCCATGAGATATGGCTCCATGCCTCAACACATATCCAGGCCTGCCCCTTCCTCCCTTTTGCTGACGTCGCCTCTCCATTCTCCGGAAGCGTGGATCCGTCCACCCTCCACTGCTGGCAATTCCAGCTCGTGACTGGCTACAGTCTCCTCATGCTCACATGCTGTGGGGAGGTTTATTGCTCGGTCAGTCGGGCATGGTGCCAGGACTGGGGGCTGAAGGCATGCCAGGCCATTTGTCTTGCTCGGTCTGTCCGGGCACGGTGCCAGGACTGGGGGCTGAAGGCATGCCAGGCCATTTGTCTTGCTCGGTCTGTCCGGGCACGGTGCCAGGACTGGGGGCTGAAGGCATGCCAGGCCGTTCGTCTGCACTATCAGTCCCTGGCTGAGATAACAGGAGATGAAAGGGGCTTGGCTGCAGAGAGGGGGTCGGGCGAGACACAACAACAAGTCTTAAACTTGCCAAAGTTGGACGCCCCTGGTCTACAGTGAGTGGAGGCTGCGTCTGACGAAATTGGGGGTCATTGGGGTTCTCCAAAGCACCTGAAAGCTGATCGAGAAAGGATGGATGCCCCAAAGAGGGGGGGGGGGGTTCCCCAAGAGGCAACTGGTCTTTCTGGTTTTTTTCTTTGAAGACGTTTCGCTTCCCATCCAAGAAGTTTCTTCAGCTCATGAGGAGGCTCCTTGGATGAGAAGTGAAACGTCTTCAAAGAAAAAAAAAACCCAGAAAGACCAGTTGCCTCTTGGGGGGGGGGGGGGGAAAGCACCGTTGGGACAACCTGGGTGACTGAGAATCTCCGTAGACAAGAATGAAGGGATGGAAACTAGTCAAGGAGAGAAGCAACCTAGAAACAAGGAGAAATTTCCTGACAGCGAGAACGATTAACCAGCGGAACAGCTTGCCACCGGAACTTGTGGGTGCTTCGTCACTGGAGTTTTTTTAAAGAAGAGATTGGACAGCCGTTTGTCCGGAATGGTATATAAGATCTCCTGCTTGAGCAAGGGGTTGGACTAGAAGACCTCCAAGGTCCCTTCCAGCTCTGTTATTCTGTATTCTATAACAGGGGTCTCCAACCTTGGTCCCTTTAAGACTTGTTGAGCTGGCTGAGGGACTCTGGGAGTTGAAGTCCACAAGTCTTAAAGGGACCAAGGTTGGAGACCCCTGTTCTGTAAGACCTTCTCGGGCAATTCTCGGGCAGTCATAAAGCTCCTGTCTCCTCCCTTCCCAGTTCCGTGCCTGCATCATGGAAACGGTGTGCGGCAAACCTATGACGGACGACTCTGACGTGGTCTCTCAGAAGACAGAGGTTTCCTCAACATCCTGCAGTCAAGTCAGCCCCAAGAGCTGAGAAGCCCGCCAAGGCCAGGCCCAGAAGCCACTCTGCACGTTGGAACGCGACCAAGATGATGACAATGCCAAAAGAGAGACCCCCCCCTCCCCTCCCCACTGTACCACGAAGTTCTTTTAAAACACACACGCACGCAAAACATTTCCTTCCAACAGCACCACTCCAGGGCTCCATTCAGAGTGGACGAAAAGAGTTTGCGGAGCTTCTCAAGCGGAGCTGCGTGTTTCCAGCTGATTTGAAGCCGAAGAGCTCCTCCAAACTTATTCGCTCGTTACCCAAACTCCCTGTCAGGAAGTCGATTCCACCCAATAGAGGCCAAATGCTCTCAGAGTTCGGTGGTTTTCTTGCAGATGTTTCAGGACCCAACTAGGTAACATCATCAGGGCTAGAGAGGAGGAAGAGGAGGAGGTAGAGGACTGCGAGGTCCTCGGTGCTGAGGACATTTAGTTGTTTTCTTGCAAATGTTTCATTACTCAACTAGGTAACGTTATCAGGGCTAAATGTTCCTGTTGGGATTGTGAGCTGTTACCCAGAGGGAAAATTCACTTTTACCTAATTTGGAGTAATTTATGGTAACATCGTTGGTACTAGAAGGGAATGGGGCTTATGGAAAGGAGGAAGAAGAGGAGGGGGAGAGGGAAAAGAAAGAAAAGGAAAAGGAAGAGGAGGAAGAGAAGGAGAAGGAGCAGAGGAAGAGGAAGAGGAAGAGAACTGTGGGTTCTTTGGTGCTCTCTGAGCTTAGTTGTTTTCTTTCAGATGTTTCATTACCCAACTAGGTAACGTTATCAGGGCTAAATGTTCCTGTTGGGATTGGGTCACAGCCTTGTGAGGGAAAACCTACTCTTACCCCATTTGGGGTAATTTACCCAGCACTCTCCTAACCCCTATCTTGCAAGCAGTGCAGAGCTGCAGCCTAGATCTTATAATCTGTTGAATCCGTGGCTAGAACCGCACCCAGCTCCGATGCACCCAGACTCCCCTCACTTGTCTCTTTCGGGTAGCCAAGTTTCAGCAGGAGTTTTTGGAAAAGATGGGCCCGAAACCCTTCGTTGTCGTCGTTTTTAATGCACAAAGCTGGTGTGAATTTTAGGACCGCGTCTCTCTCCACCGCCCGTATCCTTTTCTTAGAATTTGGAGCAAGCCATGGCCACAATAAACCAAGGGGTTCAAGTGATCCGGTGCGAGGCGCTGATATGGGGAGAGCAGTTGCGATCGTCCGCCGAACCTTCTGGAAGGAAACGGAACTTTTAGGACTCTCACAAACAGCTTGGGACAAGCAAGCCCATCTTTCCTTAGGCTCCTATTAAGAATGCTGTTGCTTGGAGTGGCTTTAATGAACCACCTGTTTAAAGCAGCTGTGTCCTTTTTTTTTTTTTCAGACTTGGGTGCAAAAATGGGTGGGAAGAGAGAAATAGGGAGAGGGAAAGGGAGGGAGGAGAGGGGGGGCAGACTTTAATGAACCAACTATTTAAAGCAGCTGTGTCTTTTTTTTCAGACTTGAGTGCAACAATGGATGGGAAGAGAGAAAGAGGGAGAGGGAGGGGGAGAGGGGGGGGCAGGCTTTAATGAATCAACTATTTAAAGCAGCTGTGTCTTTTTTTCAGACTTGAGTGCAACAATGGATGGGAAGAAATAGGGAGAGAGAGGGGAGAGGGGCAGGCTTTAATGAACTATTTAAAGCAACTGTGTCTTTTTTTTCAGACTTGAGTGCAACAATGGGTGGGAAGAGAGAAATAGGGAGAGGGAGAGAAAGGGAGGGGGGAGAGATAGGGGGCAGGCTTTAATGAACCAACTATTTAAAGCAGCTGTCTTTTTTTCAGACTTGAGTGCAACAATGGGTGGGAAGAGAGAAATAGGGAGAGGGAGAGGGAGGGGGGAGAGGGGGGGCAGGCTTTAATGAACCAACTATTTAAAGCAGCTGTGTCCTTTTTTTTCAGACGAGTGCAAAAATGGGTGGGAAGAGAGAAATAGGGAGAGGGAGAGAAAGGGAGGGGGGAGAGATGGGGGGCAGGCTTTAATGAACCAACTATTTAAAGCAGCTGTGTCTTTTTTTCAGACTTAAGTGCAAAAATGGGTGGGAAGAAATAGGGAGAGGGGAGAGGGGGGGAGAGATGGGGGCAGGCTTTAATGAACCAACTGTTTAAAGCAGCTGTGTCCTTTTTTTTCAGACGAGTGCAAAAATGGGTGGGAAGAGAGAAATAGGGAAGAGGGAGAATGTGGCTGCTTTAATTAGCAGCAAAGAAGTGATGGCTCACGAGCCCCAAATGTGCACAGCCACAGCTGTCTTTCCAAGTGTGCACAGCACTAGAAATCTTACACACCCGCTCTGCAAAGCTGGCCCAGCGTGGGTTTCTCCTGGGCCTGGAATCGATTCCATCCTCCAGCACTTCTCAACTGTGTGGCCAGTTTAAGACGCGTGGACGTCAAATCCACACAATTCCCTGGTCAGCAAAGCCGGCTGAGGAATTCTGGGAGTTGAAGTCCACAGGTCTTAAAAGTTGCCATGATTGGAGACCCTCAGTCCTTCGGGAGGACAGTATAGAAATTTAATAAATACTAAATACTAATACTTGCTTTAGAAGATTGCCCCAGGCACACAACCATTGTCCGATGTGTCTAAACCCCAGTTGTTGGGAAAAGATCCGCGGGTGGGCGAGATTCTCCCTTTCTCTCCTGCCAAGAAGTTATCTAACGGACCTCCCCGTGGAAATAAAACTGGAGCTGAACAGGATCGGCCCTTTCTGCCCGCCCACGAATCAGCTGTCCAGATATCCAGCTGGCACACACCTGAGCAGCAAACCACACACAACGCCAACGAGGAGGATGTAAACAGTTTTATTAAGACACCATTTGTGTGTTGTACATTATATAAAACTCCACGGATGCTGTATAAGAAACGCCTTCTCAAAGGTTGGTGATGAAGAATTGGGATGGAGAGGGAAATATTTTCTTTTCTTTCCTTTCCTTTCCATTCTTTCTTTCCTTCATTTCTTTCCTTCCTTTCGCCACCAGCTTTATTTGAATAATGGCAAGAACATCCAACACGGAACACAAAAAATGAGACGTGTTTTGAGACTTGTCCCACACCTGTGACCTGTAAGATGACACAAAAGCTCGCACTCCACCTGTACAGTGCAGCACTGAAACCCAGAATGGGGTGGGTGGGGTGGGGGTTCCCCCCACTTTTCATAGCTGAGCTTAACCCCCTCTGGAGTAGTAACGGGCCCTTTTCACAAGCCATGCAAATTTGCTAAAGCCCCCCCCCCAACCCCGCCCGCGTTTCATCAGGCGCTCAGAGCCACAATTGGAAAAAAACAACAACACGACAAGCTAGGATCTATACCAAGGGGGCACCTTCCAGGTAGAGAATCACCTGGTGGGGCTACTGTTTCACCTGATTTCCTGCTCTGCTTCAACCTCTCACCTGTCTCGCCCCGAAAAAAGGTGGCTGCAGCCAACGTCCATCCAAGACAATTGCCGCGCTGTGGTGGGTTGCTAGCCGAGTGCCACACACCAGTGACAAACCCGTGGCCAAATAGCTTTTTAGTGTTATCAAAACGAATCTCTTCCTTCCCATTGCACTAAGGCAGGGGTCTGCAAACTTGGCTCTTTTAAGACTTGTGGACTTCAACTCTCAGCTTTGCTGGCTGAGGAACTCTAGGAGTTGAAGTCCACAAGTCTTAAAAGAGCCAAGTTTGCAGACCCCTGCACTAAGGGGATTAAAAATGACCAGAAAGCAATACTCTTTCAAGGTTCCACCTTTGGCTATCGGGGTGCTCCCGCACTCAGAAAACCTTGTTAAGAAATTCACCATTAGTGTTATAGGAAGCCAGGTGGAGAAGCAAGCTTACGGGGTGGGTGGGGGGGCTTCTGCGCCTGGCAAAATGTTCTCCCTCGAGTTTTGCAAGGCGAGAGGGGGGGGCAAAAAAATAGCATTATTTCATTTGCAAAAGCTCAGAAGGAGCTGGCCCTTGGGGCGAGGAACAGATTTTGAGTAAGCGCAGCACCCCGTCGAACCGACCCCCCGCAAATCCACACGACTTGCGAAGCAGCAGTCTCGACAAACCGGCCCCAAATTTGGGGGGGGGGGCGCGGGAGTTTAAGGAAAGGTGGCCGTAACGTCAAGGTATTTTTCTTACAAATATCGGAGAAGCCGGGGGGGGGGGGGGAGTGGGGAAAAAAATGCAGGACGGTGTCATTTCCAAAAATCGAAGCACGGGAGAAGAGGGCAGATTTGACTTCTCCAGCGAGGGAAGGACTTACCCTGACAGATTAGGGTCTGGGGGTCTCTTTGTATCCCCCCCTATTCTGCATTCATTTTAGGAGTTGGGCAAACCGCTTAATGAAAAAGGCACTTCAAAAATGCAGAATATCCCGGCGTCTTTAAGCTGCCAGCCCCCCACACCCTCCGCCCCCCTTTTCTCTCTCCTTCTAAAGACCCAACTGAGGGTTTGCCCCCTACTCTACATTTAACAAATGACCGTCTGGGAGAAGAAACTAGGTTGGCTACTTCGACCTGGGACAGACCCAATTCAATCTCGCCTCTTCCACGTCTTCCCGAGCAGCCAATTTTTTAAACCCGGAGCGGACACCAAGCAGAGATCGCCAAGCTTGAATATTAGTAACCAGAGTCCCAGGTGAAATCTTGAACCGTGGCTCGCACCATCGCCAACCACGCAGCTCCTGCAAACGATGCAATTTGAAGGATGCTGGGGAAACTGAGGCACGGGGCAGCACTCCGGAGGTTGTTCGGATGTCGGAAGCGAAGGAGACGCCAGATTATTTTTTAAGTCGAGATTTTTGCAGCTTTCGAGGCAGGGGGACCTCCTGCCCGGAGGCAGAGAAGCTAAACGAGCCCTCAAATTCTCTTGTTGGCTTTTTTGGAAGATGAAAGCACAGGGGGGGGGGTGTCTTTTGAGTGTAGATCCCACCCCCCTCGGCTGTGTCTTGTTCTCCGGCTTTCTGAGTTGGTGGCTAAAAAGAAAAAAAACTGACTCTTTTTTTAAAAAAAAGGGGAGGGGGGGAGAGGGTTGCGCCCCACCTCGATAGTCCTAATGTTTCGGGACACATGTTCTCCTTTTCACACGGAACCCAAAAATAAAAATACAAATACAAAAATAAAACTGAACCTGTTAAAAGACATAAAAAGGACATGCAAATCTATTTAAAAAACAAAAACGGAAAACTTTGGGGTTTCAACGAGAACCATGATGTCCCTCCCACCTTGGAGGGGAGGGGAAGTGAGGAGGATGGGACCAACTGGGGGGGAGGGTTTCTTCTCCTCCCCCCCCCCCAAAAAAAATTCTCGGCTGAAACTGAGTCTTGATAGCGAGTCTTTTCTTGTGTTAATCCTGAAACGGTAAAAACAACACTCCACCCCCCCCAAAAAAAAAACACCTTCTTCCTTTAAAAAAGGGAGGGGAGAGGTTGCCCACCTCGATAGTCCTAATGTTTCGGGACACATGTTCTCCTTTTCACACGGAACCCAAAAATAAAAATACAAATACAAAAATAAAACTGAACCTGTTAAAAGACATAAAAAGGACATGCAAATCTATTTAAAAAACAAAAACGGAAAACTTTGGGGTTTCAACGAGAACCATGATGTCCCTCCCACCTTGGAGAGAAGTCAGAGGAGGGGAGGGGAAGTGAGGAGGATGGGACCAACTGGGGGGGAGGGTTTCTTCTCCTCCCCCCCCCAAAAAAAATTCTGAAACTGAGTCTTGATAGTGAGCCTTTTCTTGTGTTAATCCTGAAACGGTAAAAACAACACTCCCCCCCCCAAAAAAATAAACCACCTTCTTCCTTTAAAAAAAAAAGGGAGATTCCTGGTTCAGAATTCGTCGTGTCGTACTAAGGCTTCCCCGAAGTCCGTGGCCTGGCTGCCCACAAACAGATCGTACTTGTCCACAATTTCTTCTCTGGTGAGCTTGCCGTCCTGGGAGAGGAAAGGAAAGCCAAAGGTGAAACAAGCGGGGCAGGCACTGATGGCATTGCCTAGTTGGGTCGTGAAACGTCTGCGAAAAAGCAACCAAGTTCAAAGAACACCCAGGACCCCGTCGGTCCTCTTCCTCCTCTACAAACCCTGCTTCCATTTAGCACTGATAGTGTTCCCTAGTTGGGAGATGAAACGTCGGTGAGAAAACCACCAAGACTCAGGGAGTCCTCCTCCTTCTGTTCCTCCTTTCCTTCTCCTCCTCTTCTCCTTCCTTCTCTTCCTCCTTTTCCTTCTCCTCCTCCTCCTTCTCCTCCACCCCATTCTTTTCCTCCCCTTCATTCCTTCGGCCTCTTCTCCTTCTCTTCCTCCTCCTCCTCTTCTCCTTCCTTTTCTCTCCCCTTCCTTCCTTCTCTTCCTCCTTTTTTCTTCTCCTCCTCTTCGTCTATAGAACCAGCTCCCCTTCCTTCCTTCTCTTCCTCCTTTTTCCTTCTCCTCCTCTTCGTCTATAGAACCAGCTCCCCTTCCTTCCTTCTCTTCCTCCTTTTTCCTTCTCCTCCTCTTCGTCTATAGAACCAGCTCCCCTTCCTTCCTTCTCTTCCTCCTTTTTCCTTCTCCTCCTCTTCGTCTATAGGACCCGCTCCCCCTCCTTCCTTCTCTTCCTCCTCCTCCTCTTCGCCTATAGAACCAGCTCCTTCCTTCCTCTCTTCCTCCTCCTCTTCGTCTATAGAACCAGCTCTCCTTCCTTCCTTCTCTTCCTCCTTTTTCCTTCTCCTCCTCTTCGTCTATAGAACCATCTAGCACCAATGATGTTCCCTACTTGGGTCACGAAACATCTGCAAGAAAACCACCAAGGTCACAGAGCACCAAGTGCTCCACAGTCCTCCTCCGCCCCTCCCCTTCTTCTCCTTCTCTTCCTCCTCCTTCTCCTCCCCACAAATCCCATTCCCCCCTCTAACTCTGATCATGTTCCCTAGTTGACTCATGAAACGTCTTGCAAGAAAGTCCAGTTGCCTCTTGAAAAAAAACACCTTTGGGTCTTGCAAGAAAACCACCCAGCTCAGAGACCACCCAGGCCCCCCCAAAGACGAAAGGGTGCCCCTGAGCCCCCCACCAGGCCCAGAGTGACCCATCCTAACAGAGTTGGGAGGGGGGGAGGCATGCATCTATGCAACCTTGTTCCCCTCCTTTCAGCCATCCAGGAGGAGGAACAGGGGACTTTTCTGGGTCTCAGCTGAGCTGGGGAGAAAAACCCTGAGACGAGAGGCAGGTGTTCCTCTCCCCCCAGGACAGGGCTCAGCAACCCACGGCTCTGGAGTCGCATCTGGCTCTTTCATCCCTCTGCCGTGGCTCCCTATTGCTGGTCGGCTCCACAATTGACAGGGCTTTCGGTTAGGATAGGTAGAGGAAAAAGGACTCCACGCTAGGAGGAGACTCTATGGTAGGGGAACCGGACTTGCGGTCGGCTCCAGAATTGAACAGGACCTTTGTGGCTCTTTGAGTGCTTAAGGTTGCCGACCCCTGCCTCAGGGGGAAGCCCTCTCACCTTGTCCTTATCCGACTCGTAAACCAGGTGCCGCGCTTCGGCCTCGGCGTGGTCGTAATCGGAGGGCAGGATCCAGTCTTTGGTCTCTTCCTTGTCCATCTTCCCGTCGTGGTTCTTGTCCCGGAACTCCACGAATTGTTCCCGTTCCGTTTTGACCCACTCGGGTTCCTCCGTGTTGCCGTCGTGGCTGTACATGTCACCTGTGGAGAGGGAAGGCCGGGAGGGTCTCAATTCTAACCGTCGGGTCCCGGGCGTCACACTGCACGACGCAGGCGGTCCTCGACTTATGGCCAAAATTGAGCCCAATGTTCCCGTTACTAAGCGAGATGGCTGCTTTAGTGGGTTCAAACTGTTGGGGGCCGATATGCAAATAACACATTATTAAACCGCTCGTAGGGCGCTGAAAAAGGAGGTGGCATTTAAGCCTAAATGCTATTGCTAAGGGTCCCATTTTACGACCTGCCTCGCTGCAACAGTTAAGCGAATCGCAGCGGTCCTTAAGCGAGTAACACACCTTTTAAGCGAAGCTGGCTTCCCCGTCTACTTTCCTTGTCGGAAGGTCGCAGAAGGGGACCCCTATGACCGTCGTAAATTTAAGTCAGCGGCCAAGCGGCCAAATTTTGATCACATAACCACGAAGATGCTGCGACGGCCGTTAAGTGTGAAAAAAAATCGGTCCCAAGTCCCTTTTTTCCCCCAGCGCAGCGCCATCGTAACTTCGGTCACTAAATGAACTGTCGTAAATTGAGGACTATATCTGTACCCATTTATCGTTCAATTGGGTGCCAACTCAGGACATTTCCAAACGTTTCAATTAGGACACCCCCAGCCCCCCCGCCCCCCCCGGCCCAAGCCAATGAAGGCCTCTCTGGCCCTTCCTGGGGTTAACAACCGGGGGGGCCACGGCAGGATCTGGCCACGCCTCACCTATGTATTCTTCCAAATTAATGAAACCGTCTCCATTCTTATCGATATCCTCCATGGTTTCCTGTAGGGAAAAATCAGAGGCAGCATTATTTATTTTATTTTTCACTTTTATTGTCATCTTTATAAATAACTAAAGGCAGGTGAACCTATCTATAATACTCCTCCTTCCTATTTTCCCCACAACGACTACCCTGTGAGGTGGGTTGGATCGAGAGATAGGGACTGGCTCAAAGTCACCCAGCCGGTTGGCATGCCAAAGGCGGGACTAGAACTCACCACCACCTAGTGGTTGGGCCAAAATTTCTGCTCAGTTCTAAGGTTCGATCTCTCCTTGATTCATTTCCATCCGGTATAGCCGGTGGTGAAATCCAATTTTTTTTTACTACCGGTTCTGTGGGCGTGGCAGGGGAAGGATGCTGCAAAATCTCCATTCCCACCCCACTCTGGGGCCAGCCAGAGGTGGTATTTGCCGGTTCTCCGAACTGCTCAAAAGTTTCCACGACTGGTTCTCCAGAACCTGTCAGAACCTGCTGGATTTCACCCCCCCCCCCGGGTATAGAATCTCCTGCTTGGGGGAGGGGGTTGGACTAGATGACCTACAAGGTCCCTTCCAATTCTGTTCATCTGTAATCTCCAACCCTGCCTTCTGGTGCTCTGTAGAATCGTTTGACCCACCCACCCTTCTTCTTTGGGGCAGCCCCTCAAATACTGGAAGGCTGCTTTCAGGTCCCGTCCTCCCCCCCAAGTCCTTTTTGTTAAACTAGATTACAACTGTTCTTTGGATGTTTCAGCCCCCAACCCCCTAATCCAGGGGATCTGCAATCCCTAGGCCGGGGCCCATTACTAGGCAGTGGCCTACTCGGAACCCTAACGCACAAGTAACAGGCCGGTACATGCGGGCAGCTCCACTCACGCGAGGGGCACCCCAAAGGCTTCTCTTGGGTGAGTGGTCCCATTCCCCTCTCTCCCCCCACCCCACCTAGCCAGACCACAAAGCCACAAAGGTTAGAGACCACTGCCCCCATCCTCTTGGTTGCTCTTCTCTGCCCTCTTTCTAGAGTCTCTTTTTTTTGGGTGCCAACTCTTCATTTTTTTTTATATCGTGGCGACTTTTAATCTACACCAGGGGTCTCCAACCTTGGCAACTTTAAGACTTGTGGACTTCAACTCCCAGAATTCTGGGAGCTGAAGTCCACAAGTCTTAAAAGCTCCCAAGTTTGAAGACCTCTGCTTTAGAGGCAGTCCTCGACTTACGACCCCAATGGAGCCCCAAATTTCTCGTCCGCTGAGCGAGAAATTTGCGAAGAAGAGTTTTACCCTGTTATACAACTGGGGTTAAGTGAATCCCTGCAGTTCTTAAATTGGTAACCCAGTTGTTGAGTGAATCCGCTCCCCCCCCCCGCCCCACCCTTGACTTTGCTTGTCAGTTGGTCGCAAAAGGGATTGCGTGACCCCGGGACACTGCGGCCATCATAAATATGAGTCATCCAAGCATCCAAATCTTGCCAAGCATCCAAATCTTGATCCTGTGGCCGCAGGGATGCCGCAATGGTCGTGTGAAAAATGGTCACAAGTCCCTTGTCTTCAGTGCCGTTCTAACCTTGAGCGGTCACTAAACAGACGGTTGTAAGTCAAGGACTGTATTTGCCGTGTGGTTTTGATGTACTGCACTTCCCGATGTTTCTGTGCTGCCCGATTCTGGAGCCTCTCTGCTGCTAGTGTCCAAATGGGGCTCATAAAATCATCAACAGGCAATTTTTAAAAAGGCTAAAAGTTTTTTTTATTATTATTTATTAGATTTCTATACCGCCCTTCTCCCGAAGGACTCAGGGCGGTGTACAGCCAGAATTAAAAAAAACAATACAATATGCAATTAAAACAAGAATTAAAAAACTTATTACACAATTGGCCTAAGACTTTAAAAACGTTTAAAATTCTAAAAACCCATTAAAATTCATAATATAAATTTAAAAACCAACAAAATTTAAGTTAAGAAAAAAAAGGGGCTAGGACTACATATGATACAGTAGTGGCCAAAATTGTGGAAACCTTTTGGGAAAAGTGTATTTTCTAAAACTAGCTAATAACACCACTTTTGTGGGGGGGAGGAGTAGTACCATAAAATTCTATATCAACGGAAAGATAATTTAATCAAGAATGTAATGCAATAACTTATATGAAGGATTTGCTGTTAGAATAGCAGTTAGAGCAGCGGTTCTCAACCTGTGGGTCGCGACCCCGTTGGGGATCGAATGACGATTTGCCAGGGGTCGCCTAAGACCATCGGAAATATGGGAAGTATACTTAGTCAAGAATCGCGCCCAATGGTTGACTCCACAAGCCAGCTGCAGGTTTCAAACCGCTAGCCGAATTCGGCTTCAAGCGCGATGAATTAAAAAAGAGAGAAATCTTTGCTCCGATGTCTCCCTCTCAAGCCAGCTGCAATCACTCCCAATCGCTAACCTAATCTGGCTTCAGGCACGATATAAACTTAATAGGGGAGGAGTCTCCGCTTTAATGCCTCCGTCCTCAAGGCAATCGCAAGCAGTTCAGATCGCTAGCCAAGACGGCTTCAGGCGGCGATAAATTCAAAACGAAAATAATTTTACGGTTGGGGTCGCCACATCGTGGGGAATTGTATTAAAGGGGTCGCAGCACTATAAAGGTTGAGAACCACTGAGTTAGAGGATAAAGAAGAAAAGTGAAACACGTAGAAAAAATGAGATCTACAAAAATTCTCGCCATGTTAGTTAATCCCTAGTTGGGTAACCTTTAGCATGAATTACGTCTTCCTTACGACGTCTGCCCATAGAGCGAACCAAGCCTTTGAGTTCTACAGCTGTTATTATAATGTGAAACCAAGGTTGAATGATGGCTTCTTATTAACTGGGTTTTATTGCTGGGTCGCTTCTGACTAACCAGTTTCTTTAGTCGGCTCCATATGTTTTCCATTGGGTGAAGGTCTGGGCTATTCCCAGGCCATTCCAGCTGTGGAATATGATTATCTTGAAACTCAAAAAAAAAAAAGTGTTATTAGCCATCAAACCTCAAAAATACACTTTTCCCAAAAGGTTTCCACAATTCTGGCCACTACTGTAGCTCAGGGGTCTCCAAGCATGACAACTTTAAGACTTGTGGACTTCAACTCCCAGAATTCTGGGAGTTGAAATCCACAAGTCTAAAAGCTTCCAAGTTTGAGGACCTCCGCTCTAAAGAGTCGCTAAAAGCTAAAAGCTAAAAGCTAAGCTCAAACTGCCCAAGGAGCTGCTGATCCAATTCTACAGAGGAATTATTGAGTCTGTCATCTGCACCTCTATAACTGTCTGGTTCGGTTCTGCAACCCAACAAGAAAAACACAGACTTCAGAGGATCATTAGAACTGCAGAAAAAATAATTGCTACCAACCTGCCTTCCATTGAGGACCTGAATACTGCATGAATCAAGAAGAGGACCGTGAAAATATTTGCAGATCCCTCGCATCCTGGACATAAACTGTTTCAACTCCTACCCTCAAAACGACGCTATAGAGCACTGCACACCAGAACAACTAGACACAAGGACAGTTTTTTCCCGAAGGCCATCACTCTGCTAAACAAATAATTCCCTCAACACTGTCAGACTATTTACTGAATCTGCACTACTATTAATCTTCTCATAGTTCCCATCACCCATCTCTTTCCACTTATGACTGTATGACTATAACTTGTTGCTGGCAATCCTTATGATTTATATTGATATATTGACCATCAATTGTGTTGTAAATGTTGTACCTTGATGAAGGTATCTTTTCTTTTATGTACACTGAGAGCATATGCACCAAGACAAATTCCTTGTGTGTCCAATCACACTTGGCCAATAAAATTCTATTCTATTCTATTCTAAAACAAGCCACCAACCTGCACGACAATGTCCTTCATGTAGTCGTATTCTTCGGGGTGCAAGAAAGCGGTGAACTCCTCCTTGGTGGCCACCAGGTCTCCGTCCTGGTCGGCCATTTTGAAGCGCCGTTCATCCCTCACCATCATCTGTTTGTAATTGAAGCCGTCGTCGGGGTCCGGGTCATCTAAACGGCAAGAGTTAGTCGAGTTCAGTTACTGACGGGCGAGGACACACGAGCGTTCGACCGTTCGTACAGTGGCTCAACAGTTGGCCAATCCCAGGTCTAGCCCCAGCCCAAAGTTCAGGCAGTCCTCGACTTAACGACGGCGAGGCTGTGGTCGCAAGTCGAGGACCACCTGCACGGCAGCGCAATCGGCGGGATTGCTTTGCCAGCTTCCATGTGTTCTAGAATCGCGAAGCGTAGAAGTTTTTGCTCGACCGAGAAAGACCAGGGTCAAATTCCAGACTTTTGGGGGTTATCTGGGAAAATGGCTTTCGAGAATTTTATCTTCTTCCGAGCCGGGGCGCCTCTTTATCTGTCCCCGGTTACGTGACCTCACCAAAGTCAGGCCAAGAACGTGGTTTAATCTGCCCAGGGGGATCAAATGCACTCAAGGACGGCCAATCGGCAAGGCCAAGCAAGCAGAGTCCGGCTGAAAGCAATCGCTCCCCGAATCTCTTAATGAAATCAAAAGCGGAGGCTGCCTTGAAAACGATGCTCACAGCTGCACACGAGGAGACAAAATGCTGCGTTTCCCAACTCCTGCCATTTGAAGATGGGTGGACTTCGACTCCCAGAATGCCCTGGGGATAACATGCTAATGGACTTCGACACCCAGAATTCCCTGACCAGCCGTGCCTGAAGCCATCCCTGCGGGCTTCATCAGATTCCTGGTGGGGCCCAGCATGACTCCCCCTCGGGCCTTGGTATAAGTCCTTAAAGCTGGGAAGGGTCCCTAAGAGGTCATCTAGCCCAGCCCCTGCAGGCGTCACCACCCCATCTCCAAGGTCATGATCCAGATCCAGCCTCGGTTTGACTCCCGCCAGAATTCTGCCGTTTTGACTTGAAAAGGGAGAGCAGGAAGCGTGGGATGGGCCCAGCATGACCCCCTCCCCCCGTCCACAGCCCTTTGCAGAATCCAAGAGCTGGGAAGGGGCCCTCCGGTGGTCATCCAGTCCAGCCCCTGCAGGCTTCACCATCCCGTTCCCCACCCCCACCGGCTCTACTGTAACCAGCCTCGGTTCTGCCTTTGTCTTGAAAAGGCACGGGGGCTCCTCCTTCAGCTCTTTGCGGGATCCTAGAGCTGGGAAGGGGCGCTAAGAGGTCATCCAGTCCAGCTCCCCCACCCCGCTGCCCCGAAGGCTTCGCTATTCCCTGAGAGGCAATCTAACCAGCCTCCGTTCGACTCCCGGAGTTCTGCCTTTGACTTGAAAAGGCAGAGCGGGAAGCGTGGGGAGCCCAGGGCGGGCCCAGCGTGACCCTCCCTCAGTCCTAAGGGGCCCTAAGGGTTCATCCAGCCCGACCCCTGCAGGCTTCACCCAACCCCCTCACCCCGCCCAAAAGGTGACCATCCAGCCTAGTTTCGAATCCCAGGGCCCCCCCCCCCGGCTTTCTCCCGTCGGTTCGACGGATGCTTCCCAGCAAGGCTGCCCCCTGCCGACTTGCCCCTTACCCAGGTAAGTGCCATAGGTGACATTCCTGTACTCCTCCCACGAGATGGAGCCATCTTGGTTCAAGTCATACTCCTGCCACTGGCGCGCTACGTTCTCAGAGACGTATTTCTTCTGCGCCTTCTTAATCCAGTCCTTCAGCTCCCCCTCCGTCACAAACCCATCCTTATCCGCGTCTATTTTGCTCACAATCGCGCTACAAGACAAAAGGGGAAGGGGGGGACGGGGGAGGACGGTGAGCCACGGGGAAGCGGGCTGGACCTACCTAAGACGTAGCCGTAGGTGGCGTTCCGGTACTCCTCCCAGGAGATCAGGCCGTCCCCGTTGAGGTCGTGGCCCTTCCGCTGGCGCTCCACGTCCTCGAAAATCCAGCGCTTTTGGGCAAACTTAATCCAGGCCTTGAGCTCCTCCACCGTTACAAACCCGTCCTTGTCGCCATCTATTCTACTTACAATTTTTCTGTGGGGGAGGGGGAGGCAGAAAAAGAATTAAGAGGAGGAGGAGGAAGAGGAGGCAGGCGCTCGGGGAGGGAGGGGAGAGGTGGAGGTGGAGGGGAAAGGGGTGAGGGACCAGAAGACCAGTTTTGTTACGGCCAAGCAGAGCAATATCTCTTGACCGTGGCAGCTTTAAGGTGGATGGACTGCAACTCCCAGAATTCCTCAGTCCAGTTTAAGAGGGATGGTCTTCAACTCCCAAAAATTCTTCAATGTGGTTTAAGGTGAGTGGACTTCAACTCCCAGAATTCCTCAGTCCGGTTTAAGCGGGATAGACTTCAACTCCCAGAATTCCTCCATCTGGTTTAAGTTGAGTGGACTTCAACTCCCAGAATTCCTCAGTCTGGTTTGAGGTGAGTGGACTTCAACTCCCAGAATTCCTCAGTCTGGTTTAAGAGGGATAGACTTCAACTCCCAGAATTCCTCCATCTGGTTTAAGGTGAGTGGACTTCAGCTCCCAGAATTCTTCAGTCTGGTTAAGAGGGATAGACTTCAACTCCCAGAATTCCTCCATCTGGTTTGAGGTGAATGGACTTCAATTCCCAGAATTCCTCAGTCTGGTTTGAGGGGTGGACTTCAGCTCCCAGAATTCTTCAGTCTGGTTAAGAGGGATAGACTTCAACTCCCAGAATTCCTCAGTCTGGTTGAAGGTGAGTGGACTTCAACTCCCAGAATTCCTCGGTCTGTTTTGAGAGATGAACTTCAACTCCCAGAAATCTTCAATGTGGTTTAAGGTGAGTGGACTTCAACTCCCAGAAATCCTCGGTCAGTTTTGAGAGATGAACTTCAACTCCCAGAAATCTTCAATGTGGTTTAAGAGAGGTGGACTTCAACTCCCAGAATTCCTCAGTCTGGTTGAAGGTGAGTGGACTTCAACTCCCAGAATTCCTCAGTCTGGTTTGAGGGGAGACGGGGAGAGATGGAGGGGGGGGAAGGGCCGAGGGACCAGAAGACCAGTTTGATTATGGCCAAGCAGAGCAATATCTCTTGACCATGGCAGCTTTAAGAGGGATGGACTTCAACTCCCAGAATTCTTCAATGTGGTTTAAGGTGAGTGGACTTCAACTCCCAGAATTCCTCAACTATGTATCCTGTCTACCAATCTATCTATCTATCAATCACTCAACGTATCTATCAATCTAGCAATTGTAGTTCAACCCAAAACTAGAAACTCTGATCCACAGAGAATGCCCGGGTGATAAATTTGAAAAAAGGCGAATGTAAGAGCAGACCCACCCCCCAAAGCCCTGGATTCTGTCTCTCCACCCCCACCCCCACAGTCTGGAAGAGCAGAAGCATCGGGCGGCATCCAGAGCCAAATATAACCACAGATGTCACTCCTGTGATTTGACACTTGGGCAGAGAGAGAAGGGGGGGGGACAAGTGGAGGGGGAAAGAGAGCCTTAGCCAACTCCTCGCTCTCTTCTGGGCCTTTCATGAGCTGATGCAATAAAACCAAAGAGACGATGCACACTGTTTTAATGGACATTAATTAATACACTGGTTCTCTCCCCAGTTGGCATACCAAGCCCCTCCTTAAGGGTGCTCAGATAAACATGAAGCAAGCACCTGCCTCTTGCTCTCTGCTGGCTGCCTATTATTATTATTATTATTATTATTATTATTATTATTATTATTATTATTATTATTATTATTAAATCAATCAATCAGAATAGAGCTAAGAGGGACCTTAGAGGCCTTCTAGTCCAACCCCTGCTCAAGCAGGAGACCCTATACCGTTTCAGACACTCTCCCCTTGAGAGCCTCAGACTAGTAAGACAGTCTGTTATTAACAGCAGCTGCTTGCAATTACTTCAGGTTCGAGTCCCACCAGGCCCAAGGTTGACTCAGCCTTCCATCCTTTATAAGGTAGGTACATAAAATATAAGGTAGGTAAATAAAAGTTGACTTTGTATATAATATACAAATGGATGAAGACTATTGCTTGACATAGTGTAAGCTGCCCTGAGTCTTCGGAGAAGGGCGGGATATAAATGCAATTAAAAAAAAAACCTCCAGTGATAACAAGAGTATCGTAGTTGGAAGAGACCTTGGAGGTCTTCTAGTCCAGGAGTCTCCAACCTTGGTCCCTTTAAGACTTGTGGACTTTAACTCCCAGAGTTCCTCAGCCATTTTTCCGTCAGGAAAAATGCTCCTTATATGCTCCAGGTTGCTTCTCTCCTCCTTGATGTGTTTTCATCCATCATTTCTTGTCCTGCCTTTGGAAGGTGCTTTGGAAAACAAATTGACCCCCCTCCTCTTTGGGGCAGCCCCTCCAATACTGGAAGAATGCTATCATGTCACCCCTAGTCCTTCTTTTCTCTAGACTAGTGTGGGTCAGCAAACTAACAGATGAGCTGTCCAGGTTTCCAAGAAACCGAGACCCAGGCTATGCGTACTAACTGGAGAGAAAAACCAATTTAACTCAAGAAATTTATTTTCTCGGTTTGAGAAAACAGAGGCCGAATTAAGAACCCAGGCTTAAAAAAACAGCAAGGAAAATAAATGAGCCGGAAAGAATCAAAGTTTGTGTCCCCTCCTTCATGACAATACTTAATTTGCTCAGAGCTGGGCAACCACAAGAAAGTCCTCGGCTTACGACCACAACGGAACCCAACATTTCTTTTCCCTAAGCGAGATGGTTGGTAAGTGAATCCTGCTCCATTTTACGACCTTGCTCGCCACAGTCGTGAGGTAAAAAAATCCCCACGGTTGTTCAGTTAGCAACACGGTCGTTAAGTGGATCGGGCTTCCCAACCGGCTCGGCTTGGCCGAAGGTCACAAAAGGGGATCGCGCAACCCTGGGACGCTACAACCATTATAAATGTGAGACGCCAAGCGCCCGAATATTGATCACGTGACTGTGGGGAACGCAGCAATGGTCGTTAAGTAAGAAAAATGGTCATAAGTCATTTTTTTTTCATTGCCATTGTATCTCCTGTCACGAAATAAATAGTCAGAAGTTGAGAACTACCTGTTGTTGTTTTTTTGGTTTTTTTTAAGGAAACTGCCTTCTAGGACAGGGGTCTCCAACCTTGGTCCCTTTAAGACTTGTGGACTTCAACTCCCAGAGTCCCTCAGCCAGCAAAGCTGGCTGAGGAACTCTGGGAGTTGAAGTCCACAAGTCTTAAAGGGACCAAGGTTGGAGACCCCTGTTCTAGAAGAGCCAAACATTCCCCTGGAACGTCATTCTGGAAACAAAAGGCTAAAGGGAACAAAACACCTAAACTCAGCTTAAATTCAGTTTAAACTCAACGCATGTCCAAGTTTTTCTTATCTTACCCCAGCCTCTCTTTGCTCTCCTCGGGAGTCAGCTGGTCGAAGGTCTTGGCTTCATCAACCCCCAGGAAGGCGTCGTGGTCGTAATCGAAGTTCTGGCCGTCATCGTGGACCTTGTCGCTCAGCTGAGCATCGTGGTGGACGCGGTCCTTCTTCTCGGTGGGTTTGCTCTGAGCGCAGAAGGCCCACAGGGCCAGGTAGCCGACCAGTTGCTGGATGCCCAACACCATGGCTGATGCCCTGAGGGATTGAAGCAGAGGAAATGAAGGTCAAAGATACGGGGAGAACCACGAAAGCTGCGGCTCAAATGGGCAAGGAGATGGTGACCACCTTCCCCAAAGACCAGAACTGAAGGTCACCTATTGAAAACTTGAAGAACCAGGATGGACCAAAAAAAACATCTAAGTTGGAAGGTCCAACCTGGGCTACTTTTAAGACTTCAGCTCCCAGAATTCCTCAGGTTGAAGTCCACAGGTCTTAAAGTCGCCAAGATTGGATCCCTCTGTCCACTGCGTCAACCCTGAAGCTGACCTGACCAAAGCTATCTTGACAGCTCCAATGTGGCGGGACCCAATCTTGGCGAGTTTAAAGACCTGTGGACTTCAACTCCCAGAATTCTTTGGAACCCTGACACATTTTATTTTTTTTTGGTCAACCTTGACTGAGGAATTCTGGGAGTTGAAGTCCACAAGTCTTAAGTGGCCAAGGCTGGATATCCAGACCACTGTTTCTCAACCTTTAAGATATGGAGACTTCAACTCCCAGAATCCACCCATCCTAAAGCAGGCTGGCTGGGGAATTCTGGGAGTTGAAGACTACAAGTCTTAACTGGCCAGGGCTGGATATTCTAGGTCTTCACCACTGCTTCTCAGGTGGTCTTCTCCTAGGGCAGGGGTCTCCAAATGTGGCCCCTTTAAGATCCGTGGATTTCAACTCCCAGAATTCCTCAGCTGGGTGGGGGTTCCTCTTTCCTGCCACAGCTGTTAAGTGAATCGCTGCCACTGTTAGGTTGTTAACACGGTTGTTAAGCGAATCTGGTTTGCCCGTTGACTTTGCTTGTCAGGAGGTCGCAAACAGGAATCATCACTCACACAGCAACCATTGTAAAGGCGAGACAGCTGTCAAATATCTGAATGTAAATCACACCACTGCGGGGATCCTTGCAACAGTCGTTAAGTGTGAAAAATGGTCCTAAGTCACTTTTTTTCAGTGTATTGTAATTCCGGTCACTAAGTGAACTGTCGTAAGTCGAGGACAGCCTGTATTATCCAAGGGTCTTACACGCATTTCACCCATTCCTGGCCTATGCTGCTTGCATTTCCAGCCTAGTAATCTATTTATAACCCCTCTGATCCTTTCGGATTTCTGCATGGATCTCTTTGCACAGAAGCCAACTTATATTTCACCACCTTTTCAGGACAAGAGGCGCGCACACACACAGCCCAAAGAACCTTGGGGAATTGACATTTTGGTGCCCATAAATTCCAAATTGTGATTGCAAATTTATTTATTTATTTATTTATTTTATTTGATTTTTATACCGCCCTTCTCCCGAAGGACTCAGGGCGGTGTACAGGCATAATAAAACCGACAATACAATATATAAGTTTAAAATACGATTTAAAAAACTTATTTTAAATTAGCCCAATGATTAAAATTTCCCATACTAAAAACCCCGTTTAAAATAAATAAATTTAAACATTAAAATCCCAATTTAAGCCAGCCCCGCGCGGATAAAAAGATGAGTCTTGAGTTCATCTCAAGGTCGGGTATTTGGCGTAAACCCGGGGGAAGCTCGTTCCAGAGTGTGGGAGCCCCCACAGAGAAGGCCCTTCCCCTGGGGGCCGCCAGCCGACATTGTTTGGCGGACGGCACCCTGAGAAGTCCCTCTCTATGGGAGCGTACGGGTCGGTGGGAGGCGTGTGGTAACAGCAGGCGGTAACGTAAGTACCCAGGCCCTAAGCCATGGAGCGCTTTAAAGGTCGTAACCAACACCTTAAAGTGCACCCGGAAGGCCACAGATAGCCAGTGCAGACTGCGCAGGAGCGGTGTTACATGGGAGCTACGCGGAGCTCCCTCTATAACCCGCGCAGCTGCAAATGTCGCAAATCTTTCCGAAACGATGAGGACCCTAGATTGGTGCCATTCCACGTTGTGCTATTTTCGGGATCACAAATGCAGTTGCTCCATCGACGTAGGTTAAGGGGCAGCCCGTCCCTGGAACAGCACCGGGTTCCAGAAGGGAATTATACGATCCTACAGCACAGGGTCCTCGTTTCACCCAATATATTGGACTCGGCTGGTTTAAAACACAGGTAGTCCTTGACTTACAACCACAATGGAGCCCAGAATTTAGGTTGCTACGAGAAACATTTGTTCAGTGCATTTTGTCCATTTGTGCATTTTACAACCTTTCTTACCGCACAGTTGTTAAGTGAATCACTGCAGTTGTTAAATTACGGGTTGTTAAGTGAATCCGGCTTCGCTATTTATTTATTTTTAATTTGCATTTATATCCCGCCCTTCTCCGAAGACTCAGGGCGGCTTACACGGTGTCAAGCAATAGTCTTCATCCATTTGTATATTATATACAAAGTCAACTTTTATTGCCCCCCCAACAATCTGGGTCCTCATTTTACCTACCTTATAAAGGATGGAAGGCTGAGTCAACCTTGGGCCTGGTGGGGCTTGAACCTGCAGTAATTGCAAGCAGCTGCTGTTAATAATACTGTCTTACCAGTCTGAGCCACAGAGGCCAGAAGGTCACAAAACGGGATCCACAAGGATGATGATGTGGAAAATAATGTGGTCATCAATGTGGAAAATGGTCCTAAGTCACTATTTTCAGCGCTGTCGTAACTTCAAACGGTCGTTAAACGAACTGTCGTAAGTCGAGGACTACCTGTATAGACACCCATCTCACTCCCTACGACAATGCTGGGCAGGTGCCGAAATTAAAAATGCGAAAAGCAACAAAGAAACCACAAAAGTCATGAAAAACAAATAATAAAATAAAATATTAAAAAAATAAATATAAAATAAAACAATAAAATTAAATTAAAAATAAAATAATAAAAATCAACAAACACATAAATAATATTAAAAATATACAGAGAGCACCATTCTCGTTCCTAAAAGTGTGATCACTCAGCAAAGTTTCGACATTCGTGGTTTAAACACAATTGGATTTATATTACAGTTACTGGAACCCATTCAATGCCTGACAGTCCCCCGGAACTAAGCCACCATTAAGCCTGGCATCTGATCCATGGACCCGGCAATCAAGTTTTGTTCAAGAGACACAAACTGGGAACGGACGAGATACGGAATTAATCTTTACTTCCTCAAGAGATGTCAAAGGGGCCTCTGTGGCTCAGACTGGTAAGACAGTCTGTTATTAACACAGCTGCCTGCAATTACTGCAGGTTCTAGTCCCACCAGGCCCAAGGTTGACTCAGCCTTCCATCCTTTATAAGGTAGGTAAAATGAGGACCCAGATTGTTGGGGGCAATAAAAGTTGACTTTGTATATAATATACAAATGGATGAAGACTATTGCTTGACATAGTGTAAACCGCCCTGAGTCTTCGGAGAAGGGCGGGATATAAATGCAAATTAAAAAAAAAAAGGATGAGTCAGGGAAGAGCAAAATATCCAAATATATACAGGCAGTCCTCGTTTAGTGACCGGCACTGGGGGAAAAAAGCAACCAATGAGCGGTTCTCACACTTAATGACCATTGCAGCAGCCGACAGTCACATGATTAAAATTCAGACGCTTGGTAATTGACTCGTATTTATGACGGTTCGCAGTGTCCCGGGGTCACGCGATCCCGTTTGGCGACCTTCTGCCAAGCAAAATCAAGAGGGGAGCCAGATTCACTTAACGACTGAGTTGCTAACTGAACAGCTGCAGTGATTCACTTAACAGCCGTGGTGAGAAAGTTTATAAAATCTTGCAAAGCTCACTTAACAGCTGTTTTGTTGAGCAAAGAAAACATGAGGGTCAATTCTGGTTGTAAGTCGAGGACTACCTGTATACAGTAACCACTTGAATTCTGGGAGCTGAAGTCCGCAAGCCTTAAAGTGGCCAAGTTTGGAGACCCCCCTGACTTACACCAACACACAGCGGTCAAGCAGAAGCTCTTAACCCAGAAGCACCGGGCCCAAGCCAGTTCTGGCTGACCGCAGGGACAATCAAGCCAACATGGCTTGATGGGGAATTCTGGGAGTTGAAGTCCAGAAGCCTTAAAGTTGTCCATTTTGGAGACACACACACACCCCTGACTTATACAAAGACATATTTGTAAAATACAAATACAAAATACAAGGTTCTGGTTACCATCTTTAAAGCGCTCCATGGCATAGGGCCGGGTTACCTACGGGACCGCCTGCTGCCACCGATCGCCTCCCACCGACCCGTGCGCTCTCACATGGAGGGTCTCCTTAGGGTGCCGTCCGCCAGGCAGTGCCGACTGGCGACCCCCAGGGGAAGGGCCTTCTCTGTGGGGGCCCCCACCCTCTGGAACGAACTTCCCCCAGGGCTGCGCCAACTTCCCGACCTCCGAACCTTCCGCCGCGAGCTTAAGACACACCTATTTATTTGCGCAGGGCTAGCCTAGGGTTTTTAGTTTTAAATTTAGTTTTAATGGGGTTTTATACTATTTTATTGATATTTTAATTTCGGCCTAATTAATAAGTTTTTTAATTGTTGTTTTTACTTGTATTATTCTTATGTTTTTATTTGGCTGTATACACCGCCCTGAGTCCTTCGGGAGATAGGGCGGTATAAAAATTCGAATAAATAAATAAATAAAGACAAGCTCTGCACCCAGAACAAGTGGGCCCAGGATGGTTCTGGGGGGGGGGGGCTCCCTCTGAGGAGAGATCAGGGTGACCCCCACCCCCTCCCCAAAAAAGGGTCCAACTTCCTTCTGGGGCCAAGGGAGACCCACCCCCAAAGGGGACAAGGTCAGGAGAGGATGCAAGAGGCTGCCTGGGACCCTCACCTTTGCCACCCTCACCCCCAACAGGGTTAAAGGCTGTCCTGGGGATTCAGGGGTCAGTGGGCTTCCTAGGACCCCCACCCCCATCCCTTCCCAGCATGCCCCACCAGGGAGACCCCCAGAAGCCCCCAGATGTGACCCCATCCAGCTGCCCAAAGGCGACCCTCGGGGCTCAGATGACCCTCTTCCTTCAGGACCCCTGATCTTAAGCGGACCCAAAGGAAAACCCCGCCAAGAGAGATCAGACCCCAAAATGGGTGGGCGGGGGGAGTCCCCCCACTCGACCCCTCCCAACCCACCCCCGGACCGGCTCCCTCTTCTTCTGGGTTCCCGCCCTGCGCGCCTCCCTTTCCAACCAGACAGCGGGGAGGGGGGGGAGTCCAGTCCCGTCCCGCCCCACCCGGCTGGGGACGATGGGGACGGGAGTCCTCGACCTTCGCAGCTGGAACCCGGCCAGGCTGGTGAGTTGGCCGAGGGAGGGAGGGAGGGAGGCGCTGCCCGAGCGGCCTTCCTGGGAAAAGGAGCGGAAGGAAGGGGGGGGATGGACGGACTACAAAGCCCATACGCCTCGGGCAGGCGCGGCTGGGGAGCATGGGAGGGGTAGTCCCGTCCCCAACCCCCACCCCCAAAGCCGGAGGAGCGAGCGCCGGGCTGTTTTGAAGAGTCCCTCCCCCGCCTAAACGAAGCCGAAGCCCCCCCGCATCCATCCAGCCCCGCGCCCCGCTTACCGACCGCGGCAACGTCGGAGAGAAGCGGCGACGAAAGTTCGCCGGGGAACGACGACGGAGGAGAAGGGGGAGGAGCCGCGCATGCGCGGCACCGGCGCCCAGAGGCCACGTGACGGCGGCCCAGGCTGGGGCCGGCGGGCGCCGACGTCAGCCCAGCCCTTCCGATTGGCTGCCGGACGATCGACGGTCCCGCCCCTCCCCGCAGCGGACTATAAAAAGGCGCTCGCCGGCCACGGCCCAGCAGTTGCCGCCGTGGCAGCGGCGTGGAGGGAGCGGGGGGAGGAGTTACGTTGTTGGGGGGGGGGCGGCAGTTGTTTTGCAATCGCAAATAACACGCTGCTCTGCTCTGCTCGATCGTTGCGTGAACAAATACCTGTTTGAGAAGGGGCGTTTTGAGATCCTCTAGCCCAGACCCTATTGTGTAGTTTGTGTGTGTGTGTTTGGTGACTGCTCTGCAGTCGCTTTGTACGTGTCCTAACGCCGTTCTGTAGATTACATGGCGTGGTGTCATTTTCCCCATGTGTGCAAATGTGTCGTGAATGCCCTCAAGGGTGCCTTTTAAATAAACGTTTTATTTTTTATTTTTTTGTAAAGTTTTTTATTTTTTAAACACATTAAAACGAAAGACAAAACATACAACGTTTATGTAGATATCACTGTTTACCAGCTATTCAAGACAGTCCTTTCCTATTATTTACACACATTTTAGTTCGGTCTTACTCTACTTTTATTTATCTACCGTTCCTATTTTCTAACCATTCATACCATTTGCTCCAGACCTTATAATATTCTGCGTCCTCTTTCTCTTTAATGTGTTTTGTAAGTTTTGTCCATCTCTGCACATTCTACTATTTTTTTAATTAGTTCTTCCCCTGTTGGTGGATTTTTATTCTTCCAGTTTGGGGCATAGGCTATACGTGCTGCTGTTAATATATGGAGTATTAAATATGGCTTATCGTTTGTATAATTTTCTGTTGGAATCCCTAATAAAAATTGTTCTGGCTCTCCCTTTATTGGTTTCTGTTAAATAAATGTTTTAGAGCAGGGGTCTCCAGCCTTGGCAACTTTAAGACTTGTGGACTTCAACTCCCAAAGTCCCTCAGCCAGTTTGCTGGCTGAGGAATTCTGGGAGCTGAAGTCCACAAGTCTTAAAGTTGTCAAGGTTGGGGACCCCTGTTTTAGAGAACTGTAACAAATCCCCAAACTGCACCCAGTCTGGAGATCAGTCAGTACCCAGCAGATGGTGGGTCCTGGCCCCCTCCCCTGAGAGAATGGGGGGCTGGGAGACAAATGGACAACAACAGAAGGATAGGATAGGATATAGGATAGAATTAGAACAGAGAATAGAATATAGAATAGAATGGGATAGGGATAGGGATAGAATAGAATAGAATAGAATAGAATAGAATAGAATAGAATAGAATAGAATAGAATAGAATAGAATAGAATAGAATTTTATTGGCCAAGTGTGATTGGACACACAAGGAATTTGTCTTGGTGCAGATGCTCTCAGTGTACATAAAAGAAAAGATACCTTCATCAAGGTACAACATTTACAACACAATTGATGGTCAATATATCAATATAAATCATAAGGATTGCCAGCAACAAGTTATAGTCATACAGTCATAAGTGGAAAGAGATTGGTGATGGGAACTATGAAACGATTAATAGTAGTGCAGATTCAGTAAATAGTCTGACAGCGTTGAGGGAATTATTTGTTTAGCAGAGTGATGGCCTTCGGGAAAAAACTGTTCTTGTGTCTAGTTGTTCTGGTGTGCAGGGCTCTATAGCGTCGTTTTGAGGGTAGGAGTTGAAACAGTTGAAACAGGATAGGGATAGGGATAGGGATAGGGATAGGGATAGGGATAGGATAGTTTATTGGCCAAATGTGATTGGACACACAAAGAATTTGTCTTCAGTGCATAAGCTCTCAGTGTACATAAAAATACATTTATCAAAAATCATAAGATACAACACTTAGTGATAATCATAGGACACTAAGTAAGCAATCAAATCATATTAGGAAACTAAATAAAACAATATAAATCGTAAAGATACAACCAACAAGGTTATAGTCAGTGGTGGGATTCAGCCAGTTCGCACCACTTCGGAAGAACCGGTTGTTAACTTTCTGAGCAGTTTGACAAACTGGTTGTTAGAAGAAATCATTAGGGCAGAGAACTGGTTGTTAAATTACTTGAATCCCACCACTGGTTATAGTCATAAGGAGAAAAGGAGATGGGTAATAGGAAGGATGAGAAGAAGAATAGTAATACAGTTTTAGTGAATAGTTTGACAGTGTTGAGGGAATTATTTGTTTAGCAGAGTGATGGCGTTCGGGGGGAAAACTGTTCTTGTTCTGGTGTGCAGAGCCCTACAGCGTCGTTTTGAGGGTGGGAGTTGAAACAGTTTATGTCCAGGATGTGAGGAGTCTGTAGCTATTTTCACAGAGTTATAAATATAAATGATTTAATGCTTTTATGTTCCTCTTTCTCCATTCAAATCTTTTCTGAGGAACTGGGTTCCCTCGGATCTTGGATTCTTCCGCAATTTCCATCTGGAATGTAACATTCACCAACCTGTAGCTTTCCAATTTCATCCTCAGCCACTTAGCTGTTACCAATATCTTCCTTCATACCTACATATATTTTAGCCCGTTCAGTCATAACGAAACCTGAAACTTTCCCCTTTATGCATGTAATTCAACCACTTCACAGATTCGGGGAGCACTTCCGTTCACTTCCCCTTTCTCTTAGTTTCATGCCCCAAAATACTTGGGTTTTCTTTCTTGCTAATTGCTAATTATCGCTCTCAGTCATCTGCATACTTCACAGTCAAAGTGGCAACCTTGGATATTCTTTTTTTTAATTTAATTTAATTTTTTATTTTGTCACAACAGTATATACAATCATCAACATAAACAATAACCCATCATGAGAGAAAAAGTATATATAAGTAAAAGTAAAATTATAAAAATTATAATTATAATTATTATAAAAAGTATAAAAAGTATAAGTAAATTTCCTTGGTCATCATCAGAATAACAAAATAACAGAGGTGGAAGGGACCTTGGAGGTCCTCTAGTCCAGGGGTCACCAACCTGGAGTTTTCATGTCAAATGATCTAAGTGCCAAAGCCCACTGCAACTACATAGCAAAAAAAGCTCTAAGAGTTGTAAACCTAATTTTGCGTAGCTTCTTTTCCAAAAACACCACACTGCTAACCAGAGCATATAAAACATTTGCTAGACCAATTCTAGAATACAGCTCGCCTGTTTGGAACCCTCACCACATCTCTGACATCAATACAATTGAACGAGTCCAGAAATATTTTACAAGAAGAGTTCTCCATTCCTCTGAAAACAACAAAATACCTTATCCCACCAGACTTGAAATCCTAGGCTTAGAAAACTTGGAACTCCGTCGCCTTCGACAAGACCTAAGCTTAACTCACAGTATCATCTATTGTAATGTCCTTCCTGTCAAAGACTACTTCACCTTTAATTGCAACAATACAAGAGCAACCAACAGATTTAAACTTAATGTTAACCGCTGTAATCTAGATTGCAGAAAAAATGACTTCTGTAACAGAATCATCAGTGTTTGGAATACTTTACCTGACTCTGTGGTCTCTTCCCATAATCCTAAAAGCTTTAACCAAAAACTTTCAACTATGGACCTCACCCCATTCCTAAGAGGACCATAAGGGGCGTGCATAAGTGCACAAACGTGCCTACCGTTCCTGTCCTATTGTTTTTCTTTTCTTCTTCCTATATATATGCTTATACCTCCTTATATTTACTCATATATGTGTTTATATACTATATAATCTTTTTTGTATGATGTTGTGACAAAATAAATAAATAAATAAACCTTTCGGACCTCAAGGACCACTAAATTCATAATTTTAAATCCCGTGGACCACTAATATGATCTGCCTAATGACTGGCTGGATGGGCGTGGCTAGGTGGTCATGTGACTGGGTGGGCGTGGCCAACTTGATGTCACTCACGTCAAGGGGCATCTCGCCTGCCTCTACTTGCCCCTCCCCTCCCAGCCACTTCTCACCTGCCCAGTGATAAGAGCACCCACAACTTCTGGAGGCAAACTGTTCCTCTTTGATAATTCCACTCACTGTCAGGAATTTTTTCCTTATTTCTCCAAATCGAACATTTTATTTATTTTATTTATTTATTTTGTCATAACAATATATGTAGGTATCATACAAAAAGATTATATAATATATAAACACATATATGGGTAAATATAAGGAGGTATAAGCATATATGTATATAGGAAGAAGAAAATAAAAACAATAGGACAGGAACGGTAGGCACGTTTGTGCGTTTATGCACGCCCCTTATGGTCCCCTTAGGAATGGGGTGAGGTCAATAGTAGACAGTTTTTGGTTGAAGATTTTAGGATTATGGGAAGAGACCACAGAGTCAGGTAAAGTATTCCAAGCACTGATGATTCTGTTACAGAAGTCATATTTTCTGCAATCTAGATTAAAGCGGTTGACATTAAATTTAAATCTATTGGTTGCTCTAGTATTATTGCAATTGAAGCTGAAGTAGTCTTTAACAGGAAGGACATTACAATAGATGATTCTGTGAGTTAAACTTAGGTCTTGTCGAAGGCGACGGAGTTCCAAGTTTTCCAAGCCCAGGATTTCAAGTCTGGCGGCATAAGGTATTTTGTTGTTTTCAGAGGAATGGAGAACTCTTCTTGTAAAATATTTCTGGACACGTTCAATTGTATTGATGTCAGAGATGTAGAGTTGGAAACCCCCTGCTTAAGTAGGAAACCCTATAACTTTGATGGCAAACCTATGGCCCACGTATTGAGCAAGTATGGAGCGGACCAATGGCTGTCCAGTCTTCTTGAAAACCTCCAGTAGTGGAGCATTTATAACTTCTGGAGGAAAACTGCTTCATTGATTAATTCGTTTCTCACTGTCAGGATTTTTCTCCTTCATCCCAGGTTGGTTCTCTCCTTGCTTAGTTTCCATCCATGGCTGTTTGTCCTGCCTTCTGGTATTTTGGAAAATAGGTTGGTTGGCCCTTTTCTTCTTCATGGCACTGCCTCAAAGACTGCTGTCGTGTCACCCCTTAAATTAAACTAGACCAGGGGTCTGCAAACTTGGCTCTTTTAAGACTTGTGACTTCAACTCCCAGAGTTCCTCAGCCAGCAAAGCTGGCTGAGGAACTTGGGAGTTGAAGTCCACAAGTCTTAAAAGAGCCAAGTTTGCAGACCCCTGAACTAGATAGACAGACCCAATTCTTGCAACCATCCATCCCAGCTTGGCCTTTCAAGTGACACTTTCATGCGCTGTCCGGAATTGCTGATATCCGTGAGATTAACAAATAAACATCACTAGTTAGATAGAGAAATCGCCCGCCTTGGTCACAAAAGTACTACAAGCAGCTAACATATTACAGCAGGCTATTTTTGTATAATGTAACCACAGCTAGATTATTGTGTGTGTGACAATGGAGAAGCCCTGAAATCCACAGGAGAGACAAAAACAGGTTGTGGCAGTCTCAGAATTCACAGAAAAGGCAAAAAGGAATCTGTTCCATCTGAGGAAAAACAGAAGGAAAACCCATTTGTCTGAAATGGCATAAGGTCTCCTGCTTGAGCAGGGGGTTGGACTAGAAGACCTCCAAGGTCCCTTCCAACTCTTGTTATTCTGTTAAAAATAAAATCTCAGAGACTTTATGCTAAAAGAAGGCACAAATGACAAACACTGGTTGAAGGAGTGGAAGATTTAGAAAGATGTGGATTAGAATAGAATAGAATAGAATAGAATTTTTATTGGCCAAGTGTGATTGGACACACAAGGAATTTGTCTTGGTGCATATGCTCTCAGTGTACATAAAAAAAAAAGATTAAAAGAGGATAAAAACATCTTTAAACTTCTAGAACAACAATGAGTTTGTAACTATCAGCTGAGCATGAGATTAAAAAAACCCATATATTTCTTAAATCTGGGGGTGGGGTATCCCTTTTTTGTTTCCTGTACTTTATTTTTTCTTTTCTCTCTCTCTCTCTTTTGATTGGTCTTTTATTCTATGACAAAATTCGCAGCAACAATATGTAGATACTTGCTCAATTTTAAATTGTATTTATAAAATGTATCTCCCATCCCTTCTCAATGTTGAGCAGAGATTGGTTTAATTAATTAAGGGCCAATCACCAGGAGATGGCGAGTTCTAGTACCACGTTAGACATAAAAGCAGGATGAGTGACTCTGGACCAATCACCAGGAGACAATGAGTTCTAGTATCACGTTAGACATGAAAGACAGCTGGGTGACTCTGGGCCAATCACCAGGAGACAATGAGTTCTAGTATCACGTTAGACATGAAAGACAGCTGGGTGACTCTGGGCCAATCACCAGGAGACGGTGAGTTCTAGTATCACGTTAGACATGAAAGCCAGCTGGGTGACTCTGGGCCAATCACCAGGAGACGGTGAGTTCTAGTATCACGTTAGACATGAAAGCCAGCTGGGTGACTCTGGGCCAATCACCAGGAGACAATGAGTTCTAGTATCACGTTAGACATGAAAGACAGCTGGGTGACTCTGGGCCAATCACCAGGAGACGGTGAGTTCTAGTATCACGTTAGACATGAAAGCCAGCTGGGTGACTCTGGGCCAATCACCAGGAGACGTGAGTTCTAGTATCACGTTAGACATGAAAGCCAGCTGGGTGACTCTGGGCCAATCACCAGGAGACAATGAGTTCTAGTATCACGTTAGACATGAAAGACAGCTGGGTGACTCTGGGCCAATCACCAGGAGACGGTGAGTTCTAGTATCACGTTAGACATGAAAGCCAGCTGGGTGACTCTGGGCCAATCACCAGAGACGGTGAGTTCTAGTATCACGCTAGACATGAAAGCCAGCTGGGTGACTCTGGGCCAATCACCAGGAGACAATGAGTTCTAGTATCACGTTAGACATGAAAGACAGCTGGGTGACTCTGGGCCAATCACCAGGAGACGGTGAGTTCTAGTATCACGTTAGACATGAAAGCCAGCTGGGTGACTCTGGGCCAATCACCAGGAGACGGTGAGTTCTAGTATCACGTTAGACATGAAAGCCAGCTGGGTGACTCTGGGCCAATCACCAGGAGACAATGAGTTCTAGTATCACGTTAGACATGAAAGACAGCTGGGTGACTCTGGGCCAATCACCAGGAGACGGTGAGTTCTAGTATCACGTTAGACATGAAAGCTGGCTGTGTGACTTTGGGCCAATCACCAGGAGATGGTGCATTCTAGTCCCGCCTTAGTAAGGAAAGCCAAGTGACTTTGGGCCAATCACCAGGAGACGGTGAGTACTAGTCCCATCTTAACCATGAAAACTGGTTGGCTGACTTTGAGCCTATCCCTCTCTTTCAGCCCGGCCCACCTGACAAGGTTGTTGTTGTCGTGGGAGAAAAAAAGAGGAGGAGGAAGGAATATTGGGTATCTTCACCCTCTTGAGCTACTTATAAAGGTAACAAAGTCAGGATAACACTCTAACAAATAAATAAAAGTTAGCACACCCAGGTTCTTTCCACCAGACCTCCCATCTTCAGTCGTGATGGATCAAACGCGTCACTCCCAAAGACCTCCTTTCGTTTCCTCATCTAGTTCTACTTCAAGACTGCATTTCCTCCGTCTCGCCCACAACAATGGCAGTTTCTTTTTCCTGGATCTTAAAACCGGTTTCCATCGTTAAGAACCAAAGTGGAAGATTCAGGCTGACCAAGTATCCCCCCGTATTTATTTATTTTTTCCCCCTCGAAACTGGGAGGAAATCGTCAACAGAAACTGGAGGTTTTTCGTTTTCTCTTTCCTGTGAAGAATGAAATACAGGAAGCCCTCTACTTACGACCGTCTGTTTAGTGACCGTTCAAAGTCACAACGGCATTGAAAAGAGACAACTCTTTTTCACGCTTGCAACCAACAGTTGCAGCATCCCTGCGATCACGTGATCCAATTTTGGGTGTGTGGCAACTGACTCATATTTATGACGGTTGCAGCCTCCCAGGGTCATGTGATCCCCTTTTGCGACCTTCTGACAATCAAAGTCGATGGGGAAACCAGGTTCACTTAACAACCGGGTTGCTAATTTAATAACTGCAGTGATTCACTTAACAACGGTGGCAAGAAAAGTCGTAAAATGGGTCAAAACTCACTTAAGCGTCTCGCTTAACAACCGAAATTTTGGGCTCGATTGCGGTACGTCGAGGACTACCTGAACAGCAAAATCTCCACGTAGTTTATTTAACTCTTGTCATTTTAACCGTTCACATATTCATCGTTTTTAACACATCTATTTCGATTGCATTGCAAACTATCCAGATTAAATTTATATCGCTGTGGATATAAATTTAGTAGGGAAAATAAAACCGGGCTTTTTTTCCCAAGTGTCTCCCATCATATGTGCTTTCCCCTTGCAAACCTTTGTCCACTCTCCACAAGTGGTCTTGCATGAGTGGGGGGGAGGTGTCTTTCCATGGAAATTGGTTCTGGGTTCAAGATAAGCATTCCAGGTGCCTCGTGTTATCTCTTTTCCATCCAGATTGCAGAAAGATAGAACTTTACACACAGGGAGGCAAAACCTGTTGCTGTTTCTAGCAGGAAAACGTAGGAATGCAAATTAGACCTAGGAACTCATTGCCTCTGGAAATTGTGGGTGCTCCATCACTGACAGAAGATTTTCAGATTAACAGAGTTGGAAGGGACCTTGCAGGTCATCTAGTCTAACCCCCCCCTCCCAAGCAGGAGACCCTACACCATTTGTGACAGGTGGCAGTCCAGTCTCTTCTTGAAAGCCTCCAGGGATGAAGCTTCCACAACTTCCGAACTTCTGTTCCATGGGTTGATTGTTCTCACTGTCAGGAAATTCTTCCTTATTTCTAGGTTAAATCTCTCCTTCAACAGTTTCCACCCATTATTCCTTGTCTGGCCTTCTGGAGGCTTTTAAAAGGAGACTGGATAGCCATTTATCAGAAATAACATAGGTCTCTGGCCCGAGCAGGTGGTTGGACTAGACGACCTCCAAGGACCCTTCCAAGTCTGTTGCTGTTACAGGCACAAGACTGGTGGAACCAGGCATGGGATGAGCGCTGGGGAGCAAGATGGGCCAAGGTTATTATGGGCTGCACCCCCACGAAGCAGAGTGTCCAGTTCATGGGAATTGATAGCCCAGCTCCGGCTTGTCCTGTTCAGACCAGGGGTCTCCAACTTTGGTCCCTTTAAGACTTGTGGACTTCAACTCCCAGAGTTCCTCAGCCAGCTGGCTGAGGAACTCTGGGAGTTGAAGTCCACAAGTCTTAAAGGGACCAAAGTTGGAGACCCCTGGTTCAGACCATGTCTGGAATTCTGTATTCCCAATGGAATGGCAGCATCACGTGCCACTCTTCATTTTTCTATCTCTATGAGACAGGCAGGACAGAACACAGAGTAGGAGGAAACTAACTCATTTGCTATTAGCTTTCTGATTGGTGGGCCTCCCCTCACTCAAATCTCAGTGGCCAGTAGGCATTGCTGCATGCAGCAAATTGCATAAAGGGTGGGAGGAAGGCGTGGCCAGCCCTTAAAGGGCCGGCCACCCAAAGTCCCCGGCAGTGATTTATTTATGAATTTATAAAAACGCTCCAACTCCAAATGATTTTAAGCCGTCTAATTTTAAGCCCGGATCCTCAGAAGGCCAGAAAATCCTGAAGATGAAACTCAAATATTTTGGCCACCTAATGAGAAGGGAAGGATTCACTCGAGCTGTTGGTGTGTGCCAGCCAGCCATCCAACCGGTAAAACTTCTCCCTTCCTAAATCCGCAAGGAGCAACATAATTCAGCTCGGGTTTATCAACGTTTGGGAGATGAAAATAAAATTGGCTTCAAGTTCAAGTTCCACCTTTGCAGGAATTTGAATTCTGCTTTCCGAGATCTCCTAGTGGTCTCCCGTCCATCCAATCCAACCTGATTCTCTGATTCTGCTTAGTTTTTCAGATCCGGCATTGCCAGTTCTGTGCTGCCTCCTGAACTGGGCGACATCTCTCTGGGGGTCACGTTGGGCTCCTTGGGACAGCACAACAACCCCTGTCTGTTTTTCCTTACACAAATGTTGTGTCATTCTCTTTTTCGTTTAGTTCAGCCCACCGATTCGGGAGCTGCCAGGGCCAAACGGGCTCCAATTTTTTTCAGCTTTTTTCCCCAAGGTCGGTTGAACAGACTTTGATCTCTTTATGAGGACAAATAAAGGCAAAGGTGAGAATTTAACCCCAAAGAGCTTTTAATCGCATCCAGGAAGTGTGATCTTGGTTGTGGAAATACACACCCACGCTCTCCTCCTGTGCCAGCCACTTCCTGGACAAGGGTGACTAGCCAAGGGTGAACTTTGGGATTTCCCTGCCAGGGCCTTTTCCTTCAGAAAGAGAAGCCGATATTCCCCTTTCTCTTTTTGCAGCCAGTCCTCATTCAGTGACCGTTCCAAGTTACGACACCACTGGAAAAAAGTGAATTTCACACTTAATGGCCATTACAGCAGCCGCAGGGTCATGTGATTTAAAATTCGGACTGGCAGGTATTTATGAGGGTTGCAGTGTCACGTGATCCCGTTTTGCGACCTTCTGACGAGCAAAGTCAATGGAGAAGCCGGATTCACTTCACGACCGTGTTCCTCACTTAACAACGGCCGTGATTTGCTTAATGAAAGGTCGTAAAATGGGGCAAAACTCACTTAACAAATATCTCGCTTAGCAGGACGAATTTTGGGCTCAACTGAGGTCCTAAGGGGAGGACTAGCTCTCACTGCTCCCCCTGAGTAAAACTGGGAGGCAACCCAGAGGCCATCTAGCCCATCCCTCGTTCAGAGAAGGAATTCTGGTTAAAGCAACCCAGACAGATAGCTGAGTAGCCTCTGTTTGAACATATTCACCAAACTTTTTCGATCAGGGGCTGGGTTATAAAACTGTTCATAGCAATTTAGTTCCAACGCTAAAATTTGGATCAAGTTTCAGGCATTAGAGCCTGCTGGGTGACTTTGAGCCAATCACCAGGTGACGGTGAGTTCTAGTTCCACCTTAGGCACGAAAGCCTGCTGGGTGACTTTGAGCCAATCACCAGGAGACGGTGAGTTCTAGTCCCATTTTAGGCACGAAAGCCAACTGGGTAACTTTGGGCCAATCACCAGGCAACGGTGAGTTCTAGTTCCGCCTTAGGCATGAAAGCCAGCTGGGTGACTTTGGACCAGTCACCAGGAGACGGTGAGTTCTAGTCCTGCCTTAGGCATTAGAGCCTCCTGGGTGACTTTGGCCCAGCCCCTGTCTCTCAGCCCAGCCTACCTCACAGGGTTGTTGTTGTGGTGGTGAAAATAAGAAGAGGAAGGAGTTTAAGGCACGTCTGCCATCTTTAGGCAGGATATAAATAAATAAAATCAGACAAATAAATAAGCAATGAAAGTCTTGTGGAAATTGACATCCTGGTCCCACCCGTGACATTTTAAGGGCGAAGAATATCAAGTGTCAATGATATATTTATGGATTGATCAACCCCATCAGTTCAGGTGATTCAAGGCTGCGTCAGAGCAACCGGTCTCTTCCTTCAAGGTGGGAGAGGAGCAGTGAAGCCCTAAGCCCTGCTCTAGTGAGAGGTCTGGGGGCTCCCTCCTCTTCCCCCTCCTCTTTTAATACCTACCTCTTGGGGTCAGCTATATCTTTCGGCTCCAGATGGAGCTTTTGAGGTCATTTCCCTGGAGCAACTTCTCCCAAGCTTACCAACTTTAAGATGCAAGCTGGCTGGGGGATTCTGGGAATGGCAGTGCCCACATCTCAAGTCATGCTGGTGGGGGATTCTGGGAATTGAAGTCCTACCCATCTTAAGGCATGCTGGATGGGGGATTCTGGCAGTTTAAGCCCACCCATCTCAAAGCATGCAGGCTGGGGAATTCTGGGAGGTGAAGTCCACCCATCTTAAAGCCTGATGGTTGGAGAATTCTGGGAGTTGAAGTCCACCTATGTCAAAGCATGCCAGAAGGGGAATTCTGGGAGTTGAAGTCTGCCCATCTTAAAGCCTGCTGGCTGGGGGATTCTGGGAGTTGAAGTACCCATCTCAAAACATGCAGACTGGGGAATTCTGGGAGTTGAAGTACCCATCTCAAAACATGCAGACTGGGGAATTCTGGGAGTTGAAGTACCCATCTCAAAACATGCAGACTGGGGAATTCTGGGAGTTGAAGTACCCATCTCAAAACATGCAGACTGGGGAATTCTGGGAGTTGAAGCCCACCCATCTCAAAGCATGCTGGAAGGGGGATTCTGGGAGTTGAAGTCCGCCCGTCTCAAAGCATGCTGGCTGGGGAATTCTGGGAGTTGAAGTCTGCCCATCTTAAAGCCTGCTGGCTGGGGAATTCTGGGAGTTGAAGTACCCATCTCAAAACATGCAGACTGGGGAATTCTGGGAGTTGAAGCCCACCCATCTCAAAGCATGCTGGAAGGGGGATTCTGGGAGTTGAAGTCCGCCCGTCTCAAAGCATGCTGGCTGGGGAATTCTGGGAGTTGAAGTCTGACCATCTTAAAGCCTGCTGGCTGGGGAATTCTGGGAGTTGAAGTACCCATCTCAAAACATGCAGACTGGGGAATTCTGGGAGTTGAAGTCCGCCCGTCTCAAAGCATGCTGGCTGGGGAATTCTGGGAGTTGAAGTCTGACCATCTTAAAGCCTGCTGGCTGGGGAATTCTGGGAGTTGAAGTACCCATCTCAAAACATGCAGACTGGGGAATTCTGGGAGTTGAAGTACCCATCTCAAAACATGCAGGCTGGGGAATTCTGGGAGTTGAAGTCCACCCATCTCAAAGCCTGCTGGCTGGGGAATTCAGGTAGTTGAAGTCTACCCATCTCAAAACATGCAGACTGGGGAATTCTGGGAGTTGAAGTCCACCCATCTTAAAGCCTGCTGGCTGGGGGATTCTGGGAGTTGAAGTCTACCTATCTCAAAGCATGCTGGCTGGGGAATTCTGGGAGTTGAAGTCCGCCCATCTTAAAGCCTGCTGGCTGGGGAATTCTGGGAGTGGAAGGTACCAAGCTTGAGACAAACTCTTCCAGATGTTCCCCGTCCCGTCTGGATCTAAGTCAGATTTCTTTCTCTCTTTCTTTCGCAAGACCCTCTGCAGTCCCGGGCTGAGATGCGCTGCCTTCCCGGGCGAGCCCCGAAGGTGGCCCGGAGCGTCGGGCAAGTTTTCTCCAGCTGCGCTCCGCTGCACGGCACCGCCCGGCCCGGAAGGGAGGCACCTGCTGCTGGCCCGTCGTCGGGGGGCGGTCCGGCGGGACTCCTCCCTGCGGAAGCTCCGGCGGCCCGGCTGGCCGAGCCGATCAGGTGAGCGGCGGCTCCGTTGGGCTCCTAGACGGCGCCCCTGCCTGGTCCCAGCCCGGCTCTCCCGAGGGTAGAAGCGGCGGAGGCGGAGGCGCGCTCGACCGGCCGGCCAGGCTCTTGGTTGGGCGGGTAAGTCCGGGCTGGCGGGCGGGGGGTCTCCATCTGGCTGTCCCCTCCTTCCCTCCCGGTCCCGTCCTTGGAAGCCCCCCCACCCTTTCCTCTCGCCTGCCTTCCCGTCCCATAAGCCGGCCTCGTCTCTTTGGGGGGAGGCGGCTGTTAGCGTTGGGGGGGCTGGAATTGAGGGACGGGGCGGGGGTCTCCATCTGGGTGCCCCTCCCTCGCTCCCGCTCCGATGCTTCTCCGAAGCCAGCCGCCCTTTCCTCTTCCATTCTTTCCCGTCCCATAAGCCGGCATCGTCTGGGTTTTTTTGGGGCGTGCGGGGTGAAATTGAGGGACGGGGCGGGGGTCTCGGCTGCCCCTTCTTCCCTCCCGGTCCTATTCTTGGAAGCAAGCCGCCCTTTCTTCTTGCCTGCCTTCCTGTCCGGTCCCATAATCCGGCACCGTCTGTTTGTTTGTTTTTGGGCGGGTTCGGGTTCGAGGGAGGATAGAATTGAGGGACGGGCGGGGGTCTCCATCTGGGTGCCCCTCCTTCGCTCCCGCTCCGATGCTTCTTCGAAGCCAGCCGCCCTTTCCTCTTTCCTGCCTTCCCGTCCCGTCCCGTCCCATAAATTGGCTCGTCTGTCTGGGGGGGCTGGAGGGTGGAATTGAGGAACGGGGCGGGGGTCTCCATCTGGGTGCCTCGGCTACTCCTCCCTCGCTCCTGGCCCGATCCTTGGAAGCCCGCCGCCCTTTCTTCTTCCCTGCCTTCCCCTCCCCTCCCGTAAGCCGGCATCGTCTGTTTGAGCGGGAAGTGGGGAGATGAAATTGAGGGACGGGTTGGGGGGTCTCCTTCTGCGCCCCCGGCTGTCTCTCCCTCGCTCCCGGTCCTATCCTTGGAAGTCACCCGCCCATTCCTCTGTCCTGCCTTCCCGTCCCATAAGCCGGCATCGTCTGTTTGGGGGTGAGTGGGTGAGGATAGAAATGAGGGATGCGGCTGGGGTCCCCATCTAAGCGACCCCCAGAATCTCCTCCCCAACCCCACCCTTACAGTCCTCGGACCCCTTCCCCGCGCAGCAGGACTGTCCAAAGCAGTCCGTCGAGTACTACTGCTCGGTCCGCCCCTCCGGGTCGGGGTGGCTCGCATTTGCGGGGGCGATGGGTGTTGTAGTCCCGCGGAGAGGAGGCAAAAGGTCGTAAGGGAGAAGGAGGAAGAGGAAGGCAGTCACGCGTCCCTTCCAGCGGGTCCTCCGACGGGGCGCTCCTTCCAAGGGGATAAGCCGCCCCACACACCTCAAACGTAGGATTGCCTGCAAAAGGGGGCGAGTTAGAGAAAGCTGGGGGGTCGCAGAGGAGAGGGGTCTCCGGGGTGGTCCCCAGCACCCCACTTCCTCCTGCTCCGCGCCTTCGCTTTGGGCCAGGCGCTCAGCGCCCAGTGGCTTTGCGCGAAATCCTATGCACCTAACCAACCCAACTTTGGGCGACTGCGCAGCTGGGCGGTTTGCGTTTGACTCATAAACTTAGTCCGGAGAGGGGCTGAGGTGGGGGGCGGGGAGGGGGGGAAACCAACATTTGGATGAACAGAACCGAGACCTTGTTTGTGGAGGTTAGATGAAGGTTTGATGACCTGCAGGTAGGGGAATGCGGATTGTCTGCTCTTGTCAGTTTTGCAGGGGGGGTTCTCCACTGTGTGCAATTAAAATTATTTGCTTTTTATTTGCACCAGGAACCACGTTCCTCATCTGCCCCCGATGGCAAAAAAACAATCTTTGCTTGACCCGGGTTAGCACAAAACACTGTTAAGTTCATTTCTTTCTTTGGGCAAAGAGCATTAACTTGAATGCACAAACGTTGATTTGATTGTGGGCCTTTCAAAACTAGACACCACTTTTTTTCTCTCTCCCTACTGTGTTTTTACCACGGTTTGTTTACAGTACAGTAGGTGTTTTAATCTGTTTGTTCGGAGCACAGCTAGAAATCAATAAATGCCTCGGCTTCTATTAAAATCACTTTGTTTACTTATTCATTTGATAGGTGGAGTGTGGGATGAATGCATTTTCTGGGTCTGAATGCAAGACACGGCGCCCTGCATTAATCAGCAGGCACACAAAAGCTGAAGATTTTTTTGTAGTTGGAGGGTTTGAAACGGTGCTCTCCGAGTTTAGCTGTGTTTTTGTAGATGTTTCGTGACCCAGCTAGGTAACATCATCAGTGCTAAAAGGAAGGAAGGAAGGAAGGAAGGAAGGAAGGAAGGAAGGAAGGAGGAGGAGGAGGAGGAGGAGAAGGAGGAGGAGGAGGAGGAGGAGGAGGAGGAGGAGGAGGAGGAGGAGGAGGAGAAGGAGGAGGAGGAGGAGGAGGGCGACTTGGTGCTCTCTGAGCTTGGTGGTTTTCTTGCTGACATTTCATGACCCAGCTAAGTAACCTCATCAGTGCCAGAAAGGAGTGGGGTTTGTGGGAGGAGGAAGAGGAGGACTGTGAGGTCCTCTGGTGCTCTCTGAGCTTGGTGGTTTCCTTGCAGATGTTTCATGATCCAACTAGGGAACATCACCAGTGCTAGAAGGGAGGGGGGATTGGGGAAAGGAGGAGGAGGACAACAACAACGACAACAACAACAACTGTGGGGTTCTTGGTATCCTTTGAGCATGGTGGCTTTTTTGGAGACGTTTCATAACTCAACTAGGTAACAGCATCAGTGCTAGAGGGAAGTAGGGTTTGATCAGTCCTTTGTATGACTGATGATGTTCCCTAGTTGGGTCATGAAACATCTGCAAGAGAACCATCAAGCTCAGAGAGCTCCAAGGACCTCCCCCCCCCAGTCCTCCACCTCCTCCTCCTTCTCTTCCTTTCAGCAAACCCCTCTCCCTTCTAGCACTGACTTTATTACCTAGTTTGGTCACGAAACGTCTTGTCTGCAAAGAGAACCACCAAGCTCAAAGAGCACCAAGGACCCCTCAACCTCAACCTTTTTTATTTATTTATTTATTGTTTTTTAAAGTCACATGTTCGCGCCCTGTTTTCCTGCTTGGGTGGGGAGGGGAAACCCACTTTAAAAGGGGCCCAAATAAGACACGCAAAGCCTTTTGATGTCCTGTAACTGATGGTTTCTGCATCTGATGGATTCCAACTGGAGCTCAGGCCCCCTCATCCCCCATGTCCATCCTCTCCCTGGCCTCCTCCCCCCCCCTCCAGGTGTCACTGCCTTCGATTAGGTGTGTTCGTACGTGTGGAATTCTTGATTTAATCAGGGAGAACTGAGAAAAAGCCGGGATTCTTATCGCGTCCGAGCTGGAAAGACAAACTTTCGAAAGTCTCGGTTTATTTGCGGTTTCACTTTATTCTGTCTCGGGTTTTGATAAGGGGCAGGGCGGGGAGGGGGCTATAGGGTTGACGGGTGAGGTGTCAGGATGGATGCTACCTGTAGGGCTTTCGTCTCCCAGCAGGTCTTTCGCGCGGAAGGCCCCAGGTGAGGTTGCCGGTTTGAAAAGAAACTGCTTTCAGGAGCAAAACGTGAGTCGGCGAGCTCCCTGTTCAAGACCAGTCTACCCTTGAAAAGTCACGGTGAGGACTGGCGACTTCAGCTTTCGTTTCGTGCAGGTTATGCGCAAGACGCATTTTTCGCTCCTGCTTTTGGTTTTAAATTTTTGGGGAGAGGGTGGGGGGCAGAGTTTAGAGAGGTTTTCTTTGGTTTTCCTAGGTTGGTGTCACTTTAGCCTGGGAAAATAAGAGACGCGTTCCCGGCTTCTGGAATTTTCTCTGGAGAGATCAGGCACACTATCTATTATGCTTCTTCCTGCAGGCAAAAATATGCTTTATTAGGCAGGTTTATTAGGCATTTAGGATGATTTAGCCAGATGTTAATAAGTAGATGCTTTCTTTTCTTTCTTCTCTCACTCTGTCTCTCTTTCCTTCTTCCTTCCTTCCCCTTTTCCTTTCTCTCTTTCTTTCTCTTTCTCTTTCCTCTTTCTCTCTTCCTTTCCTTTCTCTCTCTCTCTCTTTCTCTTTTCCTTCTTTTTTTTAACTTTCCTTTCTTTCTCTTCCACTCTCCTCCCTTTTTCTTTTCTTTTCCTTTGTTTCTTGCCTTTGGTAAGCCAAACTCGGGAATTCTGGAAGCAAAATTAAAATCTTGTGTTTGTGCTTGACAACATGAAATGCTTATTTTATTTTGGTCAGATAAAACTTTAAAGATCTATTCAACACATTTTATGAAAAGATATAATCTTTTCTCTGAGCGGATGCCTTTAATAAAAAATTATTTATGGGAAAACATGGTACTGGACCATTTCTGATTCTAGGTTTTTAAATAAGTAAGTGACCTTTTAAAATCTTTTTAATCTTGGGTGAGTTATCACTTGCACAAATCCTAATAAAATTACCACGTGCTGTGGGAAAGGAGGATAAGGGAGAGAGGGAGAGAGGGTGGGAGGGAGAAAGAGAGAGAGAGAGAGAGAGAGAGAGAGAGAGAGAGAGAGAGAAAGAAAGAAAGAAAGAAAGAAAGAAAGAAAGAAAGAAAGAAAGAAAGAAAGAAAGAAAAGAGAAATTTAGAGAGTGTATTGGAGAGGGAGGGAGGAATAAGGGGGAAGGGAGGGAGGGAAGGAAAGGAAGGAAGGGAGGGCGAAAGAAAGAAAGAAAGAGAAAGAAATTTAGAGCATGTATTGGAGGGGAGGGAGGGAGGAATAAGGGGAAAGGGAGGGAGGGAGGGAAGGAAAGGGAGGGAGGGAGGGCGAAAGAAAGAAAGAAAAAAGAAAGGAAGAAAGAAAGAAATTTAGAGAGTGTATTGGAGAGGGAGGGAGGGATAAGGGGGAAGGGAGGGAGGGAAGGGAAGGAAGGAAGGAAGGAAGGAAGGAAGGAAGGAAGGAAGGAAGGAAGGAAGGAAGGAAGGAAGGAAGGAAGGAAGGAAGAAAAGAGAAATAAATAAATAAATAAATAAATAAATAAATAAATAAATAAATAAATAAATAAATTTAAAGTGTATTGGAGGGGGAGGGATAAGGGGGAAGGGAGGGAAGGAAGGAAGGAAGGAAGATTAAAGATTAAAGATTACTGTTCCTGTCCTATTGTTTTTCTTTTCTTCTTCCCATATATATATATATATATATATATGCTTATACCTCCTTATATTTACTCATATATGTGTTTATATACTATATAATCTTTTTGTATGATGCCTACATATATTGTTGTGACAAAAATAAATAAATAAAAGAAAGAAAGAAAGAAAGAAAGAAAGAAAGAAAGAAAGAAAGAAAGAAAGAAAGATAGATTAAATAAATCTGGTTTTTCCAGAGATATTTTGCCACTGCTGGAAACGAAACTTGAGGGTCCCACAACGTCCCAAAGCAACAACAAAAAAACAAAACCCGCAATGCAACAAAACAATGAATCCACCAATGGAAAAGTGAAGTGGCAACCGGTTTTATATTTTGGAAAATAACTGCTGGATATGGTTGTGTGTTTTTTTTGGGTTCAGCCCAGCTCTCTCACCCATTGTGTAGGCTTTGAGAAGGAGAAGTGGGCAGAAGAAAGAGAAGCGAGCCTTTCGCACAGGGAGGCCAAGTGCCACGTTGTAAAAGTGTGTATGTGTGTGTAATTGGGGGGGGGCGTTGGCGTTTGCGATCTGGAAAAACAGAAGATAATTTCACCAAGAGAAGAAGAAGAAGAAGAAGAAGAAGAAGAAAAAGGGCAGAGAGCGCTTGACTGGGAACCCTGATAGGCCTTTTGCAGAAGAGGCAGAAGAAAACACAATTTGTGTTTTGTGGTTTGGACTTTGGAGAATTAGCAAAAATCTAGATAATAGAAAGAAGTGAGCTGGGGGGGTTTTGGAATTGTAAAGGGTTAATGTGATAGATATACTTATGTTTGCTGGAGAAGAAATTAGAGCTCTCCTTTTTTATTCCTTTATCATTCCATTTTTCTCTTTCTTGCTTTCTTGCTCTTTTTCCTTTCTTTTTCTTTCATCTATCTCTTTTTTCTGTCTCCTTTCTCTCTCCCTCTCATTCTTTCCTTCTTTCCTACCTACCTATCTTCTTTATCTCTTTCTTTCCTTCCTTCCTTCTTTTTCTATCTCCTTTTTCTTTCTCCCTTTCATTCTTTCCTTCCTTCCTTCCTTATCTTTTCTTCCGTTATCCCCTTTCTCTATCTCCTCCCTTTTTCATTCTTTTCTTTCCCTTTCTTTCTACCTCCTTTCTTCTTTTCCCTATCTCCTTTCTTTTTCTCTCCTTTCATTTTCTTTCGTACTTTCTTTCTCCTTCTCTCCTTCCCTTTCTCTTTCCTTCTTTTTTCCCATCTTCCCTCCTTTCCTTTCTTCCTCTCTTTCCTACGCTGCTTCTTTCTTTCATTTCTTTGCTTCTTTCGTTCATTGTTTAGGTTCTTCGTAAAACTTTTCGTAACATTTCATTTTAAGGGGCAGTTGGCGAAAGGAAACTTGGGTGGGGGACGAGGAGAGTGTTAATTAATTCTTTAATTAACTCCTCCTTTAATTAACCTGCAGGGGAGAAAGAGCTCTTCCCAGATTTTTCCTGGACAAGGAAACTCCCCATTAAAGAAACCTGGGTAGCTCTTTGGCTTTGCCGCTTGTTGTTGTGTTGTGTTGTGTTTTGTCTTTGGCTCCAGGGTGTTTGGGTGGCATTCTGACCTCCTCCCTGGGTGCTGCGCGATGTGACTCATCGGTTTGGTCATCGCTCCGAAATTTAAGAGGAGGGCAGCCAAAGGGGCTGACTCACTCAGAGAGGCGCTGGGCCTCCTCCCAGGGAGGAAGATGTCTGGGGATGATTGAATGTCAGATAAAAGACTTCGGTGCCTTATTTGCAACCCTTTGCAAGACCTTATTCCAGACGGTCCTCGACTTACAGCCGTCCGCTTAATGACCGCTCGAAGTTCCAACGGCACAGAATCTTTTCTTTGATGTACACTGAGAGCCTATGCACCAAAGACAAATTCCTTGTGTGTCCAATCACACTTGGCCAATAAAAGTTCTATTCTATTCTATTCTATTCTATTCTATTCTATTCTATTCTATTCTATTCCACTCCATTCCATTCCACTCCACTCCACTCCACTCCACTCCACTCCATATTCTATTCTATTCTATTCTATTCTATTCTATTCTATTCTATTCTATTCTATTCTATTCTATTCTATTCTATTCCATTCCACTCCACTCCACTCCACTCCACTCCATATTTTCTATTCTATTCTATTCTATTCTATTCTATTCTATTCTATTCTATTCTATTCTATTCTATTCTATTCCATTCCACTCCACTCCACTCCACTCCATATTTTCTATTCTATTCTATTCTATTCTATTCTATTCTATTCTATTCTATTCTATTCTATTCTATTCTAACCTATGACTATCATTAAGTGTTGTACCTTATGATTCTTGATAAACGTATCTTTTCTTTTATGCACACTGAGAGCGTATGCACCAAGACAAATTCCTTGTGTGTCCAATCACACTCGGCCAATAAAGAATTCTATTCTATTCTATTCTAAAAAGGCGACTTACGACCGTCGATCAGAACTTGAAAGTGTAGCAACTGGTATGCACTTATGACGGTTGCAGCCTCCTGGGGGGGGGTCAAGTGATTTCCCTCCCCCTTTTGCGACCTTCTGACAACGGATGGGGAATCCGTATTCACTTAACAACTGTGTGCGGCTCACATAACCGTTGCGGTGAAAACCGCTCAACGACGGTGGTGAGAAGAGATCATATAATGAGGCAAAACTCACTTAATGAAGGTTTCCCTTAGCCACAGGAAGGTTGAGCTCAATTAGTGGTCGTAAGTTGAGGATTACCCCTACTCCAGGATCAGGCAGACTTAATAATAATAATAATAATAATATCAGAGTTGGAAGGGACCTTGGAGGCCTTCTAGTCCAACCCCCTGCCCAGGCAGGAAAGCCTACACCATCTCGGTTATCCAACATCTTCTTAAAAATTTCCAGTGTTGGAGCATTCACAACTTCTGCAGGCAAGTCGTTCCACTGATTAATTGTTCTCACTGTCAGGAAATTTCTCCTTAGTTCTAGGTTGCTTCTCTGATGCAACTTACACCTTCTGACGGATATGTGGGGCAGAAGCAGGGGTGAAATCTACTTACCTTCCTTACCGGTTCGGAAGCGCACGCTCCGTTTCACGTGTGCGCTTGGACCCTCTGTGCATGCGCAGAAAGTCAAAAACAAGTTACTTCCTGGTTAAAACCAAGAAGTAACAGTGTCCGGGCAAATGGGCGGAGCCTTGCGCTGCCGCTGCCACCGGTTTGGCTGAACCGGGCTGAACCGGTAGCATTTCACCCCTGGGCAGAAGGGCTGGAAGACTCCATGACCCTCTCTCCCCCTAACCAAGCCTCTGGTGGGGACTCTGGTGGCTCAACAGACTAATGCAGTCTGTTATTAACAGCAGCTGCTTGCAATTACTGCAGGTTCAAGTCCCACCAGGCCCAAAGTTGACTCAGCCTTCCATCCTTTATAAGGTAGGTAAAATGAGGACCCAGATTGTTGGGGGCAATTAAGTTGACTTTGTATATAATATACAAATGGATGAAGACTATTGCTTAACACAATGTAAGCCGCCCTGAGTCTTCGGAGAAGGGCGGGATATAAATGCAAATTAAAAAAAAAAAAAACACAGTCCGAAAAGAGGTTTGTTGTGTTTTTTTGGAATAGAATAGAATAGAATTTTTATTGGCCAAGTGTGATTGGATACACAAGGAATTTGTCTTGGTGCATATGCTCTCTGTGTACATAAAAGAAAAGATACGTTCATCAAGGTACAACATTTACAACACAATTGATGGTCAATATATCAATATAAATCATAAGGATTGCCAGCAACAAGTTATAGTCATACAGTCATAAATGAAAAGAGATTGGTGATGGGAATTTTGAGAAGATTAAGAGTAGTGCAGATTCAGTAAATAGTTTGACAGTGTTGAGGGAATTATTTGTTTAGCAGAGTGATGGCCTTCGGGGAAAAACTGTTCTTGTGTCTAGTTGTTCTGGTGTGCAGTGCTCTATAGCGTCGTTTTGAGGGTAGGAGTTGAAAAAGTTTATGTCCAGGATGCGAGGGGTCTGTAGATATTTTCACGGCCCTCTTCTTGATTCGTGCAGTATACGGGTCCTCAATGGAAGGCAGGTTGGTAGCAATTATTTTTTCTGCAGTTTTAAGTGAATTTATCCAGTGGAGAAATATTATTTTTCATGATGGTTCCAAAGAAAAAGCTTTCTCAGAAGTTCAGCAAAGCGTCCTAAATTATTGGACAAAACGATGCCGAAAGGAAAGCGGATGTAGACCCTGAACTTCCCTAATCTTGTCTTGCACAAGGCAGCCAGCAAAAGTCGGGCCCTCGTGCACGCGCAGCTCACACTGGTTGCCGCTTGTTTCACGCCGGAATTGATAGCGCAGAAAGAAGCTTTGCGACTTAGAATCCTAGGGCTGGAAGGGGACACCTTGGAGGTCTTCTAGTCCAACCCGCTGCCCAGGGCAAGAATCCTTATCCAGGGATTCCTTCAATTTATGACAGTTTTTCCACACTGCAGCACCCCTGCGGTCACGTGATGATCGAAGTTAAAAGGCTTGGCAACTGGCATGTACTTAGGACGGTTGCAGTGTCCCGGGATCACGTGATCCCCTTTTGCGACCTTCTGACCAGCAAAGTCAACGGGGAAGCTGGATTCAGTTAACAACCGTTTGACTAATTTAATAACTGCGGCGATTCACTTAACAACCGTGGCCAGAAAGCTTGTAAAACGGGGGCAAGGCTTACTTTACGACCGTCTCACTTCACAGTTTTAAAAATTTGGGGCTCACTTGTGATAGTAAGTCAAAGGCTACATCGATGGTGGGATGCTACCGGTTCGCCCCGGATCGGGCGAACTGGTGGCGGCGGCAGGAGGCTCCGCCCACCTGCCCAGACGCTTCTGTGCCTGCGCGGAAGCATCGTGCGCAAGCGAACCGGTAGCATATTAAATTGAAACCCCCTACTGGGCCACATCCTGGACAAGTGGACTATATCAATCAATCAGAATAGAGCTGGACGGGACCTTGGAGGTCTTCTAGTCCAGCCCCCTGCTCAAGCAGGACACCAGATACCATTTCAGACAAGCAGCTGTCTAATCTCTTCTTAAAAACCCCCAGTGATGGAACACTCACAACTTTTGGTGGCAAACCGTTCCACTGGTTAATTGTTCTCACTGTCAGGAAATTTTCTTGGTTCTAGGTTGGGTCTCTAACATTCTTCCACCCATGACTTCTTGTCCTGCCTTCAGGTATACTTTGGAGAGTAAATCCCATCCCTTTCTTCCCTCAGGCAGACCTGCAAGTATTGGAAGAACGCCTAATTTGTATTTTTATTGCACTTAGATATGCATGGCTTTATTGCTTTTATGGTTGTAAGCCGCCCAGAGTTGACTCGCAGCGAGAAAGGCAACCAACCAATTTAATAAATAAATAAGAATAAATCATTTCTCCGCTAAACCTTCTCTTCGTCGGGCTAAACAAAATTGTAAGCTGCCCAAAGTCAGGGACCGAGATGGACAGCTATAGAAATTGAATAGATAAACAAACAAACATAGCTAACAAACCCCGATCCGTAGCTTGTTCATCATGTTTTAGCTTCCAGCCCCGCAACATTTTTTTAGTTGTTTTTCTCTGCACTTTCTGGGGTCTCAGGATCTTTTTTGTCTCATGGTGACCAAAACTGGATGCGATACAGCTAGTCCTCAACTTACAATGGAGCCCAACATTTATGTCTTTAAGCGAGACATTTGAGTTTTGACCCATTGTACGACCTTGCTTGCCATTGTTGTTAAGTGAATCACAGCGGGTCACAAGTGAGTAACCCAGTCGTTAGGTGAATCCTGCCTCACCATCAATTTTGCTGATTGGAAGGTTGCAAAAGAGGATCACATGACTTTGGGACACAGCAACGGTCGTAAGTGTGAATCAGTTGCCAAGCCTCTGGATTTTGGTCACATGATTGTAGGGATGCTGCAAAGGCCACAACTGTGAGAAATGTCAATAAGTCACATTTTTTTCAGTGCCGTTGTAGCTTCGAATGGAATGGTCGCTAAATGAGAACAGTTGTAAATTGAGGACTACCTGTATTCCAAGTGCGGCCGTAATATAAAAGGATCGCAACATTTCAGATGATGTTGATACTACAGGTGGCATCCTTGACGTACGGCCACAATCGAGTCCCCAAACTTCTGGTATTAAGCAAGACAGCCGTTTTGCTCCGTTTTACGGCCTTCCTTGCCACTCGTCGTTAAGCGAGTCACTGCAGCAGTTCAGTAAGTCAATCTGGCTCCCTCGTTGACTTTGCCCATCAGGCAGTCGCAAAAAGGGGATTGCGGGACCCCCGTTCTCGTTCACCTGTCTCTCTCGATTTAATTTTCCTTTTTTAAAAAAAACCACAAACCCCTTTTATTGAGAGACAAAAACTCACTGACTGACCTGGATCTCGGACGTTTCCCACGCAATTTTCCCAAAACTTTTAATGGAATTTGAGAGAGAGAGAGAGGAAAAATGTCCACGGGAAATGCAACAAAGAGAGGGGGGATGGGAAAATCAGAGTGGACGGACTTTCTCGCCAACTGAGCTGCCGTCTCTCTCTCTCTCTTGCGTAAGAAATTCTTGAATTTCTTTCTTGAATTTCTTTCTTGAATTTCTTTCCGTTGGGTTTGGTAACATCTGATCCTTGCAGAAATCAGATGGCAGGGGAGAGAAGGGGGGGTTTGAAAGGAAAAAGATTTCTTCGTAAGGGAAATCCTTCCGTATCCCATCGTTCAATCATGAACAATTCTATTTTCCTTTATAAAATGCTATATATAGTACTGCTACATATGCTGGAAAATTACAGGTAATCCTCTGTTTATGACCACAACGGAACCCAAAACTCTTGTCGTTAAGCAAGAGAGTTCTTAAGTGAGTTTTGGCCAGAAGTGGTATTCGGCCGGTTTGTATCGACAAACCGGATGGGCCAACCCAGCCGCCTGGCCCTATGATGTCCTATTTAGGCATGTTTTCGAGGCCGGGCGCATGTGTGGAAAGTGCGCGAGAAAGCAAAGCCCATGCGCGGAAGACCAGGTGCATGAGCAGAAGGCGAAGCAAGTACAACAAATAAGAATATTGGAAACCCACCACTGGTTTTGCCCATTTTACGATGTTTCTTGCAACAATTGTGAAGTGAATCACTGCCATTAAGTGAGTCACACCGTTATTAAGTGAATCTGGCTTTCCCCCTTGACTTTGCTTGTCCGAAGGTCGCAAAAGGGGATCATGTGACACACACACACACCTGGGGACACGGCGACCGTCATAAATATGAGTCGGTTGGCAAGCATCTCAAGCTTGATCTTGTGACCTTAGGGTCGTAAGTGTGAAAAACCGTTGTAAGTCAGTTTTTTTCAGTGCCGTTGTAACTTTGAACGGTCACTAAATGAATCATAAGTTCAGGACTATCTGAAATCACTGACCTAGGAGATCAAACAGCCTGAGAAATCGTCTTTGTCTTTTTCTGCAGATTGTCAAGAAGGGGGAAATTAGCAAAATTGATTTTTTTTTCTTTTTTTTTTCCGGCTGATTTTGAACCCGCTGCCAACTTTGCAACCTCGTGGAGGCTATTTTTAAAAGCCAACTTTCACAAAGTTGTCACAAAGTGGAAGGCCGGAAAAATGCAGGGGTGACGTTGCCTCTCCGTTTTCTCTTTTGGTATCTGGCTACGAATAAACTATTTCCATCACGGGAAGGGAAAAAAAAAACAACCACATCTGAAAAACGGTGATATTCCAGCATGATTGATGCACGGGACCGAAAACGGGGCTGAATAGAAGTAAAATTGAAAATATTGATGTATTAAAAAAAATAATAATAAATCAGGAATCTGGTGGGATAGGAGGCCCGAGGGGTGTTGCAAACTTGGATATCTGTTAGAGAAACTAACTTTGCATCCAATATCGATGCAAGATCATTTCTATGCTGGAATTAGAATAGAACAGAACAGAACAGAACAGAACAGAATAGAATAGAATAGAATAGAGTTGGAAGGGACCTTTGAGGTCTTCTAGTCCAACCCCCCCCCTGCTTAGGAATTCCCTTATTCAGGATCAGATGGAGCTCTCAAACCGTGTGTAAAATTGAGGCTCAGGAAAATAATGCTACTGTTAAATCGGTTTGGCCAAATATTCAGTTTTTCTTCCGTTTGTTTCCTCTCATAGCCTCCGATTTTTCTGACTGTTCGATTTTTATTTTTTTCTCTCTGTGTTTCTCAATGGACAGAGAAGATAACTAATGGGAAATCTGGAGAAATCAACAAGATAAATAAATAGAAGAGAGTATCTGTAGCTCAGGGCTGAACGGTGGGGTCCTTGGTGCTCCCTGAGCTGGGTGGTTTTCCTGCAGACGTTTCATGACCCAACTGGGTAACATCATCAGTGTTTGGAAGGAGCGGGGTTTGCAGGGAGGAGGAAGGGGAGGGGGAGGAGGAAGGAGGAGGAGGGATGGAGGAGGAGAAGAGAAAAGAGAAGGAGAAGGAGAAGGAGAAAGGGAGAGGGAGGAGGAGGAGGACTGTGGGCTCCTTGGTGCTCTTTGAGCTGGGTGGTTTTCCTGCAGACGTTCCATGACCCAGCTGGGTAACATCATCAGTGTTTGGAAGGAGTGGGGTTTGCAGGGAGGAGGAAGGGGAGGGGGAGGAGGAAGGAGGAGGAGGGATGGAGGAGGAGAAGAGAAAAGAGAAGGAGAAGGAGAAAGGGAGGAGGAGGAGGACTGTGGGGTCCTTGACGCTCTCTGAGCTTAGTTGTTTTCCTGGAGACGTTTCGTGACCCAACTAGGTAACTTCGTCTGTGCTAGAAGGGAGTTGGGGTTTACAGGGAGGAGGAGGAGGAGGAGGAGGAGGAGGTGGAGGAGAATTGTGGGGTCTTGGTTGGTTGTTTTCTTGCAGACGTTTCGTGACCCAACTAGGGAACATCATCAGTACTAGAAGGGGGTGGGGATTGCTCTCTGCTTACACGGCTTGCCCTGGCAGCGTTTGTAGGAGGTTTGTTTTCTTCTTGTCAGTTCCGTCATGGGGATAGTAGTTACTGCTTGATTATTGCTCTGGAATTAATCCGGGTGTTATTCCCTGCTTATCTGGGTGTCGATCATCGGCAAGGAGGTGTTGTGGTGTTTGTGCTTTAAATTGACGCTGGGTGGAACGGACCGGTTGTCCAGGGCAGCGTTTCACAACCTCAGCAACTTGAAAACGGGTGGACTACAACTCCCAGAATTCCCCACCCAGGGCTGAAAGTGGACGTGGAAGGGATTCAATACCTGGTGGGGGATTCAGCGAAATCGTTTTTCCTGCAAAATTGACTTAGAGAGTCTCACGTGACTCAGCCGGCTTTCACGCCTAACACAGAACTAGAACTCATCGACTCCTGGACATTGGCCCGAAGTCACCCAGTTGGCTTTCATGCCTGAGGTGGGACTAGAACTCACTGACTCCTTGTGATTGGCCCAAAGTCATCCAGTCGGCTTTCATCCCTAAGGTGGGACTAGAACTCCCCGTCTCCTTGTGATTGGCCCAAAGTCACCCAGCCGGCTTTCATATCTAAGGTGGGACTAGAATTCACCATCTCCTGGTGATTGGCCCAAAGTCACCCAGTTGGCTTTCATCCCTAAGGTGGGACTAGAATTCACCGTTGCCTGGTGATTGGCCCAAAGTCACCCAGCCAGCTTTCATGTCTAAGGTGGGACTAGAACTCACTGCCTCCTGGTGATTGGCCCAAAGTCACCCAGTTGGCTTTCATCCCTAAGGTGGGACTAGAATTCACCGTCTCCTGGTGATTGGCCCAGAATCATCCAGCCAGCTTTCACGCCTAAGGCAAGACTAGAACTCCCCATCTCCTGGTACCTTCACCAATATACCAAACGAGCTAATTATAAACAAAACAGAATTTAAGACAGAGTTTGTAATACATTTATGAAAGAACCTGAATTAAACCTGGTGGGAAAACCGAAGGGCCAGTGAAGTGGGAAGGGGCTCCTTAAGAACCGTGGGGGATAAAGGAGGAGTTGGGGGATCCACGGAGCCACAGAGGAAACCCACACAAGGGAACGGAAGCGCAGGCGTTTTGAGTCCACGAGCGTGAATGAAGGCCGAGCGGATTGCACAACAGCGCTGCGAAGGGAAGGGGGGTTTTTTTGTCGAGCGAAAGGGGGAAGTTCGAGAAAGTTGCGGTCGGGCGAAGCCGGGGTGACGGGGGGGGGGAAGGGGGGGCTCCTGAAATGGCAGAAGTGAAAACCTTCCAGAATGAAAATAGGACAGATCGGTCGGTGGAGGGAGGCCAGGCAGGTGTGCAAAAAAGTGCAAGGAGGAGGAAAGCGCTGGGACGCGCAGGGAGCGGTTTTCGGGTGAACGTAATTTTTTTTTTTTACGTCTTTCTTCCTTTACGCGTAGTCCTCGACTTACAACCGTGCGCTTAGTGAGCATTCACAGTTACACCAGCGCTGGACTTACGGCCCTGGTTCACGCTTACAACCTTTGCCGCATCCCCCGTAGTCACGTGATCAAAATCTGGAGGCTTGGCCACTGGTTCCTATTACAGATACAGCCGGTTCATAGTTACAACGGCGTTGAAAAGAGGAACTTACGGCCAATTTCAGAGTTACGACTTTTGCAGCCTTCCCCACGGTCGCGTGATCCAAATTCAAACATTTTGGTGACCGACTCGTATTTATGACGGCCGCTGTGTCCCCCCCCCGGGGTCACGGGACCCCCTTTTGCGACCTTCTGAATGCCGATGGAGGAAGTCCGCTTCGCTTAACAACAGTGGCAAGAAAGGTCGTGAAATCGGGCAAAACTTGCTAAAAACGAGTGTTTTTCTCTTCACCAGAGAAATGTTGGGCTCCGTGTTAGTCGCAAAGCGAGGACTACCTGTATTTTTTTTTTAAATTGTATTTTTATGCACATTGGCTTCGCTTGGAAAAGGATTGCGCAATGGTTGTGCGATGATTAGGTGAAAACTGCACTTGTGAAGCTACCAAGAAATGAGGGCACCCTGGCAGAGCTCAGCCCCCTCCCCCCATTTCAAATTCCAAATGCTGTCAGTCCTCGATTTACGACCACAACTGGTTGCTAAGGAAGACAGTTCTTAAGTGAGCCATGCCTTGTAAAGATTTTCCAACCTTTTCGCCCCGGCTGTTAAACGAAGCACTGCGGTTGTTAAGCAGATCACGCAGTCATTAAGCGAACCTGCCTTCCTCCATTGGCTTTGCTTGGTGGGAAGGACACAAACGGGGATCGCGTGACGCAACCCGTCGTAAATTCATGACAAGATCCCGATCACGTGGTCGCCGAGATGCTGTGACGGTCGTAAGTGTGAGGACATTCTTGTAAGTGCCCTTTTTTCAGTGCTGTGATAACTTCAAATGGTCACTAAAAGGAACGGTTGTAAGTCCAGGACAAAATGGATATGAGGGCAGGTTGAGTGAGAGTCATCAAGAATAAGGAACTGATTGTATTTTATTGCAATCCACAGAGGGTTTTGGACTAGAATCTAGGACTGACTCTGGACTCCTTTAAACAGATCAACAGAGTTGGAAGGGACCTTGTAGGTCATCTAGTCCAGCCCACCCCCGCCCAAGCAGGAGACCCTACACCATTTCTGACTGATGGCAGTCCAGTCTCTTCTTGAAAGCTTCCACAGATGAACCTCCCACAACTTCCAAAGGCAACTTCTGTTCCATTGACTATAGAATAACAAGAGTTGGAAGGGACCTTGCAGGTCATCTAGTCCAACCCCCTCATCCAAGCAGGAGACCCTGCACCATTTCTGACAGAGGGCAGTCCAGTCTCTTCTTGAAAGCCTCCAGGGATGAAGCTCCCACAACTTCCGAAGGCAACTTCTGTTCCATCGGTTGATTGTTCTCACTGTCAGAAAGTTCCTCCTAATTTCTAGGTTGAATCTCTCCTTGGTCAGTTTTCCATCCATTATTCCTTGTCTGGCCTTCAAGGTGCCTTGGAAAATAGCTTGACCCGCTCCTCTCTTTGGCAGCCTCTCAATCCACACAATTTGAGACCCCAACTTTTCCCAATTTTCTCCTTCCAATCTCCAAGCGGTTGTTGAGGCCGCTTGGAAGTTGGAAAGAGGGCAGAGACAAACATCCGAGCGGCCTCAACGACCTTCTAAAAGGACGCAAATGACCAAATGCAAGGAGTATCAATCCTTCCATTCCCCACCATCCAGTCAGAGCTGAAGAAGCTTCTCGGATGAGAAGCGAAACGTCTTCAAAGAAACAAACCAGAAAGTTCCAGGGTCCTCTTGGGGAAAAAAACACTTTGGGGAAGAAGGAGACATAACTAAGGCAGAACGTCAGCAAATAGCCCGAATCTGCCAAGATGAAATCAGGAAAGCAAAGGCTCAGAAAGGACCTAGACGTGATCCCCTTTTGCGACCTCTTGAAAAAAAGCAACTTTGGGACAAGAATATGGAGAGTGTCCTAAAATCCTAGATTTGGAAGGAACATTGAAGGTCTTCTAGTCCAACCCACTGCTCAAGCCGTCGCCAGCTGCTCTTCATGCATGCTGATCTTTGCGTGTGCTAGAGTCCCAGAAACCTCAAGACCAGTTGGCCGGTACGTGCATGCGTGCTCTGGCACGCATGTTCCAAATTTGGGCACTCGGTGCCGAAAAGATTTGCCATCCCTGCCCTGTACCATCCGAAATAATGGCTGCCCAGTCTCTTCTTAAAAACCTCCAGGAATGGAGCATCCACTCAATTGTTAAGTTAGTCACACCGTCATTAAGCGGATCTGGCTTGCACATCAACTTTGCTTGCCGGAAGGTCGCAAAAGTGTCCCGGGGTCACGTGCGACCATCGTAAATATGGCAAGCTTCTGAATTTGGATCACGTGACCCTGAGGACGCTGCAGCGGTCGTAGGTGTGAAAAATTATCCTACGTCACTTGTTTTCCGTGCCGTTGTAACTTTGGTCACTAAGCGAACCGTTGTAAGTTGAGGACGCCCTGTGTTTATGAGAGCCCTCAGGGGTGATTGTATCAGGTTGGGATGGGACCAGGCGCAAAAGAGCTTTTGAAAAGCATCGGCGTCGTAAGTCCACCTCGTGGGCTCCCTGATTTCTCCAAGCAGCGTCATGCCAGCTCTCCGCCCCTCCCCCACTCTCGTTTTGAGGGCCATCCGGTTTCATTTCTCCCCTTTCTTTGCCTCTTTCCTCATTTCGAGAAGAAAGTTCACACCGTGACTCACATCGACAGGAAAAAACGGTCACCCAGCGCTCGACTGTCTGGCTTTTCAGTTCCTGGATGTTGAACTCGTCGATGTTTCACGAAAGATTTCGTCGGGTCTCCCGTCATAATTTGGAGAGGAAACCCGGACAGCTGTGAAGACGGGGAAGAAGCTCGGGAAAAGACACACCTCTCCGTTTCTGGAGGACAAAAAAAAAAAAAAAGTAGTTTTCTTGGAGGGGTGAAGGATCTCGATGTTGGATGGCTGAATCCGGGGGCGGCGTCAAAAGAGAAATCAGCCTCGCATCTCTACGTCGCCACAAGCGAATGAAGTCCAACCTCCCTTGAATTCCACTGAATTCCTTATCTGGCTCTAAGCCGCAGCCGACCGTTGGTTGAGAAGATTCCCGCGCGTGGGCTTTCAGCAATCAAGTAGTTTAATCGAACTTCCCGGGTGAGGACCGGGTCTTTCGCCCCTGACGTTCCCTTTGCTTTTGAGGGTCGTGCGATGGCCCACCCCGAACCCCCAAAACTTTTATCGTGTTGTCAGCTGCTTGTCGCTTGACACGGAGGTGGGCGACGTATATAAATTGGAAAAACAAATAATAAATGTACTGTAGAACAGGGGTCTCCAACCTTGGCCACTTTAAGACTTGTGGACTTCAACTCCCGGAATTCCTCAGCCAGCTTTGCTGGCTGAGGGATTCTGGGAGTTGAAGTCCACAAGTCTTAAAGTGGCCAAGGTTGGAGACCCCTGCTGTAGAATCAGAAGGCACCCTGTAGAATCAGAAGGTGCTGTAGAATCAGAAGGCGCCAAGAAGCTGCTTGACGGAAGGGCAACCAAATATGTTTCTCCCACAAATAAACAAGAGGCTCCATTGCACCCAGGGCTGTTATTAAAGCGAGCCCAGGGTTGTCAAACTGGCTTAGTCTCCCGCACACCCCAGGTGACGAAGCCAACTTTTGAAGGAAGTGTGCCCTCTTGCACACTTGCAAACCAGGTCCCTGTTTTTCCTTACTGGCTGGCTTGCTAGCTTGGTTGGTTGGTTGGTTTCCTCCCCTTATTAATTGCACTCGTGTGCAACACACACTCCTCTGCCTATTTTCCCCCACAACAACAACCCTGTGAGGTGGGTTGGGCTGAGAGAGAGAGAGAGAGAGAAGGAGTGGCCCAAAGTAACCCACCTGAGTTTCGTACATATGGTGGGACTAGAACTCAGTGTCTCCTGGTGATGGGCCCAAAGTCAATCAGTCGGCTTTCATGGTTAACATGGAACTAGAACTCACCGTCTCCTGGTGATTGGCCCAAGTCACCCAACTACCTTTCATGCCTAACACAGAACTAGAACTCCCCACCTCCTGGTGATTGGCCCAAAGTCACCGATCTGGCTTTCATGCGTATTGGGACTAGAACTCCCAGTCTCCTGGTGATTGGTTCAGAGTCACCCAACCAGCTTTCATGTCCAAGGCGGAACTAGAACTCCCCATCTCCTGGTGATTGGCCCAAAGTCACCCAAATGGCTTTCATGCTTAACATGGAACTAGAACTCGTCGTCTCCTGGTGATTGGCCCAAAGTCACCCAGCTGCCTTTCATGCCTAACATGGAACTAGAATTCGTCGTCTCCTGGTGATTGGCCCAAAATCCCCCCCAACCCTCTGACTTCCTTTTCAACTCCACAATCCCAATTCCTTCCCATGGTTTGGGAATTAGATTTCTGCTGATGGGGCCGGAAACTGTATTTGCCCTTCTTGCAGCCACATCTTTTTTTTAATAATTTTTTTTATTCATAACACAACACAACACAACAAACACAAAACACATAACGTATATTACCCTTTTTACAACTGTTTCGTAGTGGTGATCTCCTAACATTGACATTTTCTCCCAGTTCCCTTTATAATATTTATATCCTTCTTGTCCCATTTATCCCTTATTACTCTATAATTCCTATCACTTATAATATTAAATTTGTACATTTTATACACTACCTTACATACATCTTGCACTTATTATAATAATAATAACATAGTTGGAAGGGACCTTGGAGGTCTTCTAGTCCAACCCCCTGCCCAGGCAGGAAACCCGACACCATTGTTTCTCCCCTTTCGTCATTATTCATTTTTTCTAATCTCCAGCCACTTATACCATTTATCCAGTGGTGGGATTCAGCCAGTTCGCACCACTTCGGGAGAACCGGTTGTTAACTTTTTGAGCAGTTTGGCAAACTGGTTGTTGGAAGAAATCATTAGGGCAGAGAACCGGTTGTTAAATTACTTGAATCCCACCACTGCATTTATCCCATATTACATAATATTCTGTATCGTCCTTTGCTTTAATTTCTTTTGTTAATTTGTCAATCTTGGCACAAACTGAGCTTTCCTTTATCAGTTCTTCCTCTGTTGGTGTATTTCCTTTTTCCCAATTTTGCGCATATGAAATTCTTGCAGCCGTGATAATATGTAAGATTAAGTGTTTTGAGAAAGCTCAAACTGCCCAAGGAGCTGCTGATCCAGTTCTACAGAGGAATTATTGAGTCTGTCATTTGCACCTCTATAACTGTCTGGTTCGGTTCTGCAACCCAACAAGAAAAACACAGACTTCAGAGGATAATTAGAACCGCAGAAAAAATAATTGCTACCAACCTGCCTTCCATTGAGGACCTGTATACTGCACGAATCAAGAAGAGGGCCGTGAAAATATTTGCAGATCCCTCGCATCCTGGACATAAACTGTTTCAACTCCTATCCTCAAAACGACGCTATAGAGCACTGCACACCAGAACAACTAGACACAAGAACAGTTTTTTCCCGAAGGCCATCACTCTGCTAAACAAATAATTCCCTCAACACTGTCAGACTATTTACTGAATCTGCACTACTATTAATCGTTTCATAGTTCCCATCACCAATCTCTTTCCACTTATGACTGTATGACTATAACTTGTTGCTGGCAATCCTTATGATTTATATTGATATATTGACCATCAATTGTGTTGTAAATGTTGTACCTTGATGAACGTATCTTTTCTTTTATGTACACTGAGAGCATATGCACCAAGACAAATTCCTTGTGTGTCCAATCACACTTGGCCAATAAAATTCTATTCTATTCTATTCTATTCTAATCTATTTTATGTCTTTGGTATAATGTATGGTAAATATTCCTAACAAGAACGTCTCTGGTTTCCAATCAATCGGTTGGTCCGTTATTTTTTCTAGCCATTTTTTGATTTTGGCCCAATACTTTTTTGCGGGTGGACATGATCACCAAAGATGATAATATGTTCCATAGACCTTATTACACTTCCAGAAAATTGGTGAGTTATTCGGGCACATCTTAGCGAGCCTTGCCGGCGGAAGGTGCCATCTGTAAAACTGATGGTTTTCCTGAATGCCGCAGACATAGTTAATTTTGTATTTACTCGCTACATTTTTTCCCATCTCTCCAGTTCTATATTATAATTAAAAAAAATTTGCCCATTTGATCATTGTTTCCTTAACTTCTTCATCTTAAGAACCTTATTGGATGAACCAAAACTGGATGCAATATTCCAGGCTACACTTGGAATATTGCATCCAGTTTTGGTCGCCACGATGCAAAAAAGATGTTGAGACTCTAGAAAGAGTGCAGAGAAGAGCAACAAAGATGATTAGGGGACTGGAGGCTAAAACATATGAAGAACGGTTGCAGGAACTGGGTATGCCTAGTTTAATGAAAAGAAGGACTAGGGGAGACATGATAGCAGTCTTCCAATATCTCAGGGGCTGCCACAAAGAAGAGGGAGTCAAACTATTCTCCAAAGCACCTGAGGGCAGAACAAGAAGCAATGGGTGGAAACTAATCAAGGAGAGAAGCAACCTAGAACTAAGGAGAAATTTCCTGACAGTTAGAACAATTAATCACTGGAACGACTTGCCTGCAGAAGTTGTGAATGCTCCAACACTGGAAATTTTTAAGAAAATGTTGGATACCCATCTGACTGAGATGGTGTAGGGTTTCCTGCCTGGGCAGGGGGTTGGGGCTAGAAGGCCTCCGAGGTCCCTTCCAACTCTGTTATTATATTATATTATATTATTCTTAATGTGCCCAGAACTGGTTCCTTACTCTGACATGAGATCTGGTCAGTTTCAAATAGAACAGATTGATTTACTTTTTGGTACTCTGTGCCGTCACATACTTTTTTCTCCTAGAGAAGAAACAACAACACAACAAAATAAGATTTTTAGATTCTTTTGAATATCTGCTTCGGGCTTCCCATCCTGAGTCAGGATCTTTTCCCCGGGGACAATCGCTTGTCTGAGTGTGTGTGTGTGTACCTCAAGACAGTTGTGAGAGCGGCAATTTGTAACTCTCAGGCAGAGGTCTTCAAACGTGGCCGCTTTAAGACTTGTGGACTTCAACTCCCAGAATTCTCCAGCTATGCTGGCTGGAGAATTCTGGGAGTTGAAGTCCACAAGTCTTAAAGCGGCCACGTTTGAAGACCTCTGCTCTAAGGCGTGGAAAGCAAGTTGATGATGGAAAAATCCCAGTTGTGTGTAATTAACTGCAGTATCACTAGAAGCTGTAATTGGATTTCAAGGTTGAACATTCTTGGCTGATCCCGGAAGGGTTTGCATCTCTCAGGACTGGCTCTTTTCTTAGTTGCTGAACCGGAATTTTGGGCTCCGACAAAATTTCCCCCTTTCTCCTTGCGGGGAGATTTTTTTTTGTTTTTTCTGTCGTAGCCCAGTTAAGAACAAGGTTTGAATCGTGCGCCGTGTTTTCTTTGAGAAGACCAGATGTTGGTTTGGCCCAATGTTCTTGAATCTTGGGGGCTTGAAGATGGGAGGACTTCAACTCCCATAATTCCCCAGCCAGCATGCTGTAAGATATATATGGACTTCAACTCCCAGAATTCTCTAGCCAGCATGCTTTAAGGTGGGTGGACTTCAACTCCCAGAATTCCCCAACCAACATGCTTTAAAATGGGAGGACTTCAACTCCCAGAATTCCCCAACTAACATGCTTTAAAATGGGAGGACTTCAACTCCCAGAATTCTCCAACCAACATGCTTTAAGGTGGGTGGACTTCAATTCCCAGAATTCCCCAACCAACATGCTTTAAGATGGGTGGACTTCAACTCCCAGAATTCCCCAACTAGCATGCCTTCAGATGAGTGGACTGGGGAATTCTGGGAGTTGAAGATCATCCATTTTAAGCCAAGCTGGCTAGGGAATTGAAGTCCACTCATCTTAAATTATGCTGACTGGGGAATTCTGGGAGTTGAAGTCCAGCCATTTAAAACATGCTAGCTTTAAAGATGTACAGACTGGATTTGGCATCCTTCCCAAGAACCTGACCTAGGCAGATGTGAATGGGTGATGGTTATAACATACCGTCGCAGGATATAAGCTGTTCAGAGTCAAAGCTGCCTTCTGCAATTGACTGATGATTTTGTCAATGCCAATGCTCATCATTATGGTCAGTTGCAGAGTCAGCCAGGTGTTCAAAGTAGATTTGGCATTTTTGTCCACCCCTTGAATTCTTCCCAAAAGACCCGGGATAGATAGATGTTGTTGTTCAAATTCAAACTGCCTTTTGCAATTGACTGATGGCGAATTTGTCAATGCCGATGGCATTCAATTGTTTCTCCTTTGCTTTCGTTTGCCACAGTTGTTCTATTTCTCTTTGTGGGTCTTTGTATTTTGTGATCTCCTCCAGTTCTTTCTGTTCTGTTCTTCCACAGCCACATCCACATCCAATAGCCAAACTTCCTTGTCTTTCTTATCGACAGTTGTTGCGTCCGGGGTGTTACGTGACAGGCGCCTGTCTGTTTGAAGTCTAAAGATAGAGAACGCATGAGCTTTTTCATTTTCTATGATTATTTTTTTTTGTATTTTATGGTCCCACCAGTTTTTGTGTCGTGTCCCACTCCTCCGCTGACGGCCGGGTCGGGGAAGTCCGTATCAAGCGTGCCTCTGCAGCTCTGCCAAAGTCCTAGCAAAGTTCTCAAGGCGGGCAGGAGACCAGGAAGTGACTTCAACAATCCAAGTTAGACTTTGCCTGACTCAGAGAATGCCAGAAAGCAGATCCTTTATATAGGCCATGGGGTGTGGCTCCATGACTCAGCACTTATCCAGGCCTGCCCCTCCCTTCCTTTTGCTGACGTCGCCTCTCCATTCTCCCAAAGCGAGGATCTCTTCAGCCTCCAGCTGTCGGTAATTCCAGCTCGTGACTGGCTTCATATTCCTCAGGCTCATATGCTGTGGGGGAGGGGTTTAGTTGCTCCGTCTGTCCGGGCATGGTGCCAGGACTGGGGGCTGAAGGCACGTCAGGCCATTCGTCTTGCTCGGCCTGTCCGGGCATGGTGCCAGGGCTGGGGGCTGGAGGCATGCCAGGACATTCTTCCGAACTATCAGCGTCCGGCAGGAGATAAGAGGGGCCCGGCTGCGGCAGGGGGAGCGGGCGAGACACAACAGTCAGAGAATACGTGAGCTTTTTCATTTTCTATGATTTTTTTTTTTTGTATTTTATGGTCCCACCAGTTTTTGCATTCCAGACCTTTCAATGAACCGTTGTTGCTATTTTGTCGTGCCGTCGTTTGTGGTCACTCTGGGCGATCTTTAGTGTTATGGCTTGTTGCAAAGTCATCCAGAAGTTCAGACTGTGGATTTGGCATTTTTATCCTTTCCCGGGGACCTGGGATAGCCAGATGTGGATGGGCGACGATGTTACAGATACCGTCTCAGGATGGAAGGTCTTCCAAGTACAGGTGTCCTCGCCTTACGACCACAACTGAGCCCAACGTTTCTGTTGCTAAGCGAGACATTTGTTAAGCGACTTTAGCCCTGACTTTTCTCACCACATTCATTAAGTGAATCATTTGCAGTCCTTAAATTAGTGACACGGCTGTTAAGCGAATCTGGTTTTCCCCACTGGCTTTGCTCATCAGAAGGTTGCAAAAGGGGATCACGTGACCCAGAGACACTGTGACCGTCATAAATGCGAGTCACTTGCCGAATTTGGATCACGTGACCATGGGGGATGCTGCAACGGTCGTTAAGTGTGAAAAATGGTCATAAGTCACTTTTTTTCAGTGATGTTGCAACTGTGAATGGTCACTAAACGAACCGTTGTTAGTCAAGGACTACCTGTATTGTAAAGTATTATCGTTATATTGTTATATTATTACCTTGTTTCCCCCCAAATAAGACCTCCCCGATAATAAGCCCAATCGGGCTTTTGAGCGCGTGGCAATAAGGCCAAGCGCTTATTCCAGGGTTCAAAAAAATTATAAGATAGGTTCTTATTTTCGGGGAAACACCGTATTATTGAAAAAAAGAAGGACGGGGCTGACATGATACGGTCTTCTAATATTTGAGTGGATGCCACCAAGAAGAGGGGTTCAATCTATTCTCCAAAACACAAGAAGCAAAAGATGGAAACTAATCAAGGAGAGAAGCAACCAGGGAACTAAGGAAGAATTAACCAGTGGAACCGCTCGCCACCAGAAATAGAATAGAATAGAATAGAATAGAATAGAATAGAATAGAATAGAATAGAATAGAATAGAATAGAATAGAATAGAATTTTTATTGGCCAAGTGTGATTGGACACACAAGGAATTTGTCTTTGGTGCATATGCTCTCAGTGTACATAAAAGAAAAGATACCTTCATCAAGGTACAACATTTACAACACAATTGATGATCAATATATCAATATAAATCATAAGGATATAATATATTTATTTAAGCTTTGCTGGCTGAGGAATTCTGGGAGTTGAAGTCCACGAGTCTTAAAGTGGCCAAGGTTGGAGACCCCTGGTATAGGGACTCCTGCTTCAGCAGGGGGTTGGACTAGAAGACCTCTGAGGTTCCCCCCAACTCTTATCCTTCTAGCCCAGCGCTCCTTTGCACCTGGCTGTGGTTGTGACGGAGCCATCGAAAGTCTGGCCTGCCACGCTGCCTTGTGGGCGGCGTCTCACACCTGTGGAACCAGAATCGGAGGCGTTGCAACATCCAGGGCGATCAATCATCGCCACATTAAAGAAAATGGGCGTTTATTCATCACTCCGTCCAACCTCAACGGCAGCAGAAAGTGATTCTGGGCCGCATCCAGCAGTGAAGGAAAACAATAAATAAATAAAGGTAAAGGTAAAGGTTCCCCTCGCACTTATGTGCTAGTCGTTCCTGACTCTAGGGGGCGTACTCATCTCTGTTTCAAAGCCGAAGAGCCAGCGCTGTCCGAAGACGTCTCCGTGGTCATGTGGCCGGCATGACTCAACGCCAAAGGCACACGGAATGCTGTTCCCTTCCCACCAAAGGTGGTCCCTATTTTTTCTACTTGCATTTTTATGTGCTTTCGAAACTGCTAGGTTGGCAGAAGCTGGGACAAGTAACGGGAGCTCACCCTGTTACACGGCAGCACTAGGGATTCGAACCACCAAACTGCCGACCTTTCGATCGACAAGCTCAGCTGTCTTAGCCCCTGAGCCACCGCGTCCCTAATAAATAAATAAATAATAAATACATACATACATACATACATACATACATACAGTCTTGGCATATTCGGGTCTTTTCCCATGTAAGGTTGAAAGTATCTAGGCGATGTTTCGACGAGGTCTCACTCGTCATCTTCAGGCTGGTGCTTTTTGGCTTCGTGCTTGCGACCACGCTTTGCTCGCACAAGCACGAAGCCGTAAGCACCAGCCTGAAGATGACGAGTGAGACCTCGTCAAAATGCCTAGATACTTTCAACCTTACACGGGAAAAGACCCGAATACGCCAAGACCTACATACCTATACCCGTGAAAACCTACGAAAACAAATACATACATACATATATATATATAAAGAAGACTATGAAAACAATCCTAATTAAAAGGAATTTAAAACTGGACGCGCGGGATGAGAGGGGATACGACTGGCGACCCCGGTAGTCCTCGACTTATGGCCACCAGGGAGCCCAAGGTCCCTCGTCGCTAAGCGAGAAACCGGCACAGTGAGTTTTGCCCCATTTTACGGCCTAAAGGGCTACCGTCGTGAAGTGAACCGCTGCCGGTGGAAACCATAAGGCGATTGTAGGGTAATAAGGAGCCCCCCGTTGCTACGTTTCCTATCCAAGAACACAAGCAAAAGAGTTTGCAGAACTGGAAAACCAGGCGGAGAGCTGGATGAAACATCGATTTTTTTTTTTCTGATTACGTTTGTTGGTTTGTATATAGAACTTCTCGTAATCCTCACACTTTGGGGGGGCGGGGGCGGCATCGTTGCTTCTAGCAGGGTTGATCTACTTCGGGAGAGGAAGAAATTTTGCTGAAGCCCGCAGGCAAAATGTATATGGAGATCATCAAATCATCCAGGTCCCGAAGGTACTTTTTTACAAAAGGAGATGCAATAACAGAATAACAGACTTGGAAGGAACCTCAGAGGTCTTCTAGTCCAACCCCCTGCATAGGCAGGAAACCTTAGAATCATTTCAGACAAGTGGCTGTCCAATCTCTTCTTAAAAACTTCCAATGATGGAGAACCCAAAATTTCTGGTGGCAAGCAGTTCCACCGGTTAATTGTTCTAATTGTCAGGAAATTTCTCCTTAGTTCTAAGTTGCTTCTCTCCTTGATGTAGTTTCCACCCATTGCTTCTTGTTCTGCCTTCAGGTGCTTTGGAGAATAGGTTGACACCCCCCCAAACTTCTTTGGGGCAGCTCAGCGGTGAAATGAACTACCGGTTCGGAAATATGAGTGCACGGGCCACTTCTGTGCATGCACAGAGCCCCGAAAAACGGACGTAATGACATCCCAGCGGGTGGGCGCAGCCTCCAGATAGATCCGGCAGGATTTCACCGCTGGGGCAGCCCCTCAAATACTGGAATACCGTTATCATGTCACCCCTGGTTTTTCTTTTCATTGAACTAGACATCCCCAATTCCTGCAGGCGTTCTTTGTATGTTTTAGCATCCTAATCGTCTTCGTTGCTCTTCTCTGCACTCTTTCCAGAATCGCTCTCTCTTTTTTAATAATGTGGTGACCTAAACTGGATTCAAATATTCCAAGTGTGGCCGCACCAAGGCCTTATAAAGCGGTATTAACCCTTCACATGATCTTGATTTTGTCCCTCTGTTAATGCAGCCTAGAACTGCGTTGGCTTTGTTGGCAGCTGCCGCACACGGCTGGCGCCTATTTCTCGTTGGTGGCCTCCTTCCTTCCAAGCGTCCACATGGTTGAGGTTTTCCTGGGTACTGATGGATGAAGGCTTCCCCAAACCATCCGTTGTCAAAGAGGGCGGGGGGAGCAGCTGGACTGCAGCCTTTCAGCCCTTCGGGACCAGCCTTGGCAGGTCTCCCTCGGAAAACGCTAATTCCCGGTTCCAGATTTGGGTTGCGGCTCTTGATTTCTTCTCGGCTTCTCCTTCCAGGCCAGCTTTTCGACAGGGGCAGGGGGGCTGAACCATGAACCCCCACCCGCGGCGCATCCGCCTGAAGCCCTGGTTGGTGGCCCAGGTGAACAGCGGCCTGTACCCGGGACTGCGCTGGGTCGATCCGGAACAGAAGCAGTTTTGCATCCCGTGGCGCCATGCCACCCGTCACGTGCCCTGCCAGGATGACGAAAACACCATCTTCAAGGTGACCTCGGAGGAGCGGAGGAGGATGGGTTGTAGGGGGTCCAAGCTGCCTGGTCACAAAACATTTGTGGGTAGCATGGAAGGAAGGTGCTAAGCAGTGGTGGGATTCAAATAATTTAACAACCGGTTCTCTGCCCTAATGACCAGCTGGGTGGGCGTGGCCAGAAGTGTGACAGGTAGCACTCAGCCTCCTGTACCCCCTCAGAGAGCAAAACGGGCCGCAGGGCGCACTGCACCCCCTCGTGCCCTATTTTGGACCTAGTAGCCCTCCCTGCAGCCTCCTGGGAGCAAAAATGGGCCACAGAGGGGTGCACTGCACCCCCACCCCTTGCGCCCTATTTTGGGCCTAATAGGCCTCCCGACACTTACCTGGAAGCCAAAATCGGGCACGTGAGAAATCCTGGAAGGGGAGGGGCAGGGAGGGGAGGAGCAAGTCAGCAATTTAACCACCGGTTCGCCCAAACCGACCCGAACCGGCTGATTCCCACCACTGATGCTAAGGTGAACTTACCTTGGTCATCATTTGTGAAGAAGGGAGTCCAAAGAGACCAGAATCAACGTTTTCATTAGAATTTTAGACTGGCCAATAAAAACAACAAAAATTACCACTCGAGTTACAACCAGGGTTGAGCCCAAGATTTATGCTGCTAAGTGAAACGAGTGATCGTGTCCCATTTTACGACTTTCCTTGCCGCAGTTGTTAAGTGAATCATTGCATTTGTTAAATGAGTAACGTGGTCGCTAAGCGAGGGTCTATATCATAAATAGAGAAATGATTATTGCGGCAAGCCAATTTCAAAAATAAGTCACTTTTTACAAGCGGTCTTCGACTTACGACCGCAATCGAACCCAATATTTCTATTGCTATGAAGAATAGAATGTTAAGTGAGTTTTGCCCCATTTTACAACCTTTCTGGCCACCGTTGTTAAGTGAAACACAGCGGTTGTTCAGTTACTAACAGGTCGTTAAGTGAATCTTCCTTCCCCCGTTGACTTTGCGGGCCAGAAGTTTGCAAAAGGGGATCACATGACCCCGGGACACTGTAACTGTCATAAATATGAGTCAGTTTGCAAGTGTCCAAATTTTGATCACGTAACTCAGGATGCTGCAACGGTCGTCAGTATGAAACACATGGTCCTAAGTCATGTTTTTCAGTGCTGTTGTATCTAAATTAAACAAGTGGTTGTAACTCAATACTACCTGTTCTTCTTACAAGCCTGTACCTGTACTACTTACTAACAAATGGTTGTAAGTTGTACTCATTTTATTGTAAGTTGAGAACTCCCTAATTCAAAAGAGAAACAAAATCACCCCAGGAGGGGAAACAAACAGTGAGAACTAGAGGGAGTTCGGACTTCCTGCTGGCTTTCCCAGTGACTTTGCTTTGGGGAAGCCGGCGGGAAGCATCAGAAATCTCACGCTCTTTTCTTTCTCGCACGGACAGGCCTGGGCCAAAGAAACGGGCAAGTACAATGAGAGCGTGGATGAGCCGGATCCGGCCAAATGGAAGGCCAACCTGCGTTGCGCCCTCAACAAAAGCCGCGAGTTCAGCCTCATCTACGACGGGACCAAAGACACCCCGATGCAGCCCTACAAGATTTACGAGGTCTGCGACGCACCCCTGCCCAACGGAGGTACCAGCTGCTTTTGCAATGCCATTGCTTGGTCCCCCGACCAGTGAAGTCGCGTGGCGACCCATGCATTCTACGTTGCCCCACCACAAGAGGTCCTCTCCACCCACACACCCAAGAGGTGGCAGAGATACTTGCATGGAAGTTCTGCTCATACCCCCTTTTCTCTTTTTCTCTTCCTTTCCTTTCCTTTCCTTCCCCTCCTTCTTTCTCTTCCTTCCAACTTTCCAGACTTCTTTCTTTCCTTCTTTCCTCCCTCCTTCTCCCTCTTTTCCTTCTCTCCTTCCTTCATTCTTTCCTTCCTTCCCTCCTCCTCCTTCCTCAATCTTCATTCCTCCTTCCCAGCCCTTTTCATTCCTCATTCCTTTCCTTTCCTTCTCCCTTTCGTTCTTCCCTTCCCTTCCCTTCCCTTCCCTTCCCTTCCCTTCCCTTCCCTTCCCTTCCCTTCCCTTCCCTTCTTTCCTTTCCTTGCCTTCCCCTTCCCCTCCTCCTTTCTCTTCCTTCCAACTTTCCAGCCTTTTGTCTTTCCTCCCTCCCTCCCTATCCTTCTTTTCTTTCTCTTCTTCCTTCCTTCTTTCCTTCCTTTCCTTCCTTCCCTCCTCCTTCTCCTCCTTTCTCAATCTTCCTTGCTCCTTCCAAGCCATTTTCTTTCCTTCCTTCCTTTCCTCCCCCTCCCCCCCTCCTTTCCCTCATTATTGTCTGCTCAGACAGGTTGGGCAAGTTCGGGAAGAGCTATAAAACCTGCCGATCCTGATGGGTTGAGGGCATTCTTCTTCTGCCTTTCCATGCCTCCTTACAAAAATAAAAACATTAGACCTATCCAACCTGGGCGTGCGGGGAGGGGGGTGTAAGGAGCTGTCTGTTATCCTTGCTGGCTGCTCCTGCATCCCCTCCAGCATTTCACAAATGAAAACAGGCAAAAATCCCACCCTGGGGTTTCCTCCCCATCAGGAGTGGGATTGAAAATCTTTAGCAACCGGTTCTCTGCCCAGTTGCTGGGTGGGCGTGGCCATGGGGGCGTGGTCTAGTCAGCTTTCTGCACTATGGGGCGGGGGGAGAATTTTTGCCCTCCCCAGCCTCCAGGGGCTTTCCTTGAGCCTCCAGGAGGGTGAAAACAGGCTCCTTGGGCTCTGGAGGCCCGCCGGAGGCCGGAAACGGGTCTGTTTCCGGACTTCCGGTAGGTCCGTTTTTCACCCTCGCAGAGCCTCTACGTGGGCCCTGCACTAACCTGGCATCCAAAATGGGCTGTGTGGAGACTCCTTGGAGGCGAGGGGTGGGCAGAGTCATCATTTTCATTTCATTTCATTTATTCCATTTATTAAATTTCTATACCGCCCTTCTCCCGAAGGACTCAGAGCGGTTTATAGCCAACATAAAACAGTATTTATAAACAAACTTAAAAGACAGTATAAAAATCTAATTCTATTTGGCTAATACCAATTAAAAATTATGCTTAAAAACAATGATAAAACCCCATTTAAAACAATAGTAACTTAGGCCAGCCCCGCGCGATGAAATAAAAAAGACTTGAGCTCGCGACGGAAGGTCCGGAGGTCGGGGAGTAATCGTAACCCCGGAGGAAGCTCATTCCAGAGGGTAGGTGCCCCCACAGAGAAGACTCTCCCCCTGGGGGTCGCCAGCCGGCATTGTTTGGCTGACGGCACCCTGAGGAGACCCTCCCTGTGGGAGCGCACAGGTCAGTGGGAGGCTATCGGTGGCAGCAGGCGGTCCCGTAAATTTATTTATTTATTATTTTTATTTATTTATTTATTTATTAAACTTCTATACCGCACCATCTCCCGCAGGACTCAGGGCGGTTCACAGCCAGGTTTAAAATACAACAATATAAAACAACAAAATAACCCGGTTCCGTGCCATGGAGCGCTTTAAAGGTGGTTACCAACACCTTGAATTGCACCCGGAAGACCACCGGTAACCAGTGCAGCCTGCGCAGGAGAGGTGTTATATGGGAGCCACGAGTAGCTCCCTCTATCACCCGCGCGGCCGCATTTAGGACCAGTTGGAGCCTCCGGGTGCCCTTCAAGGGGAGCCCCATGTAGTCCTTGCCTTACATCGGCGAACCAGATGTAAAATTAGCATCCGGTTCACACGAACCGGTCCGAACCGGCTGAATCCCACCCCTGCTCCCCATCTAATACATTTCTTCCCTCCAATCCTTCCTTTCTCTGGGTTGGAAACGAAGCAGCATTTGATCCCTGGCAGAACTGAAGGGTCAGTCCGGCATTTATTAGGCTGATTTAGGTCGTCCTCGACTGACGACTGTTTAGTGGCGGATTCAAAGTTACAACGGCACTGAAAAAAGGAATGTGACTGTTTGTCACACTTAATGACCATCCCCATGGTCATGTGACCAACATCCAGATCACGTGATCCCCCTTTTGGCAACCTTCTGACGAGCAAAGCCCATGGGGAAAGCAGGATTCACTTAGCGACCGCGTGACTAATTTAGCAGCTGCTGTGATTCACTTAACAACCGCTGCAAGAAAGATGGTAAAATGGGGTGAAACTCACTTAACGATTGTCTCCCTTAGTGACAGGGCTCCACTGTGGTCCTGGCTCAGTTTATTAGAGATCAAGTGTACTCTTTTCGCCGTGAACTGAACGACCTTTCGCCGTGAACTGAAAACGTATTTGTTCATCCAAGCGGGACTGGCTTAATTCTTAATTTTTAACTTTTAATTTTTAAATTTTGAAATCTGAATTTTAATAATTTTAAATTGGGGTACTGTGTTTTATTGGGGTCAATTGGACGGTTTTACATTTTTTTTAACTTTTCGGCCGTTATATAATATGTTATTTTAATCTGTTGTTTTAATATGGTAGATTGTATATTTTAATTTGGCTGTACACCGCCCTGAGTCCTTCGGGAGAAGGGCGGTATAAAAGTCTAAAACTCTAAATAATAAATAATAATAATAAATACTCCAGTATTGTAAAAAAGCCAGAACTGAGAATCACGCGCTCAAATCCCCAACTTCTACATCTCCCTCCCTTAACTTTCTCTCACTGTCCACTCTGATGTACCAGTCAGGATCAGGCAAGGTGTTTCCATAACGGGTCAGTCCAACCTTGCATTGGTATGTGGCCCCCTCCTTCTCCCATCGAGGTGACCTTGAGGTAGCATCTCGAGGAGATGCAGCACTTACTTTCGTTTCCCCAAGCATTTCCCCCTTCCTTCCCCCTCTCAGAGTCTGTCACCGCATAGCAGCGAAGCCAGGGCAAGCATAAGGGAGCAGCTGACAGGCAGACCATTTGGGGAAGCCCCCAGTCCTTGTCTTTAATGTTTGGGGAGACCCCTTGGCTCAAGAGACAACAACACACCTGCAACCCCGGCAACAATTTAAGGCCCCGAAGAACCCTCTGTAACCATCTGCTTGTAACTTTTAGAGAGCTTTGGTGGAGAAGAGCCCGCAGGATGTGAAGAAGAGGAGGAGGTGAGATCTGCGGGGGTCTTCCTAGCCTTCTTGGGTGCAGATCTATGGGTTTGGGTTGTTGTTGTTGTTTTTTGCCCTCCCTCTAAAAAATAGCACAAGAATTGAGACTTGTGGGCGAAGGCTAAGCTGATGTCACGAGAGAGAGACAAGAATCCCCTGTTATATTTCTGCATCTCGACTCTGCTGTATTTAGCACGTGCCAAACCACAGAATTCGGTTTTCTGCACACCTGCAGAAGCTGAAGCCACCTTCAAACCAGCATGCTTCCAGTTCACTTCTCTTGCTGGGGCTAATCTCCACGTGATCTGGGTTTAGTGCTTTTGTTTAGCATTATATTTTTACAGACAACTCCCCCCCCCCACCCCGACAGTCTCTCTGTGGGGGAGACAAGCGGTTCCAAAATGAGAGAGAGATGATAGGCTGGATAGATAGAATAAATATAAATGATAGATAGATAGATAGATAGATAGATAGATAGATAGATAGATAGATAGATAGATAGATAGATAGATGATAGAGAGATAGAGAGAGACAGATAATGATAGACAGACAGACAGACATAGATGAGGGAGGGAGGGAGGGAGGGAGTGGGGGGGGGAGAGAGAGAGAGCCAGAGAGACACACAGAGAGAGAGAGAGAAATATGATAGGCTGGATAGATAGAATATAGAGATGATGATGATATACAGAGATAGATAGATAGATAGATAGATAGATAGATAGATAGATAGATAGATAGATAGATAGATAGATAGATAGATAGATAGATAAGATAGATAGATAGATAGATAGATAGATAGATAGATAGATAGATAGATAGATAGATAGATAGATAGATAGATAGATAGATAGATAGATAGATACGGAGAGAGAGAAAAATAGATAATGATAGACAGACAGTCATAGATGATGGAGGGAGGGAGGGGGAAAGAGAGAGAGACGAGAGAGAGACAGAGAGAGAATGACGATGAGAGATAACAGAATTGACTGATTAGCTGGCTGGCTAGCTCACTAATTTCTTTTCCTTTGATTGCAGCTCCAGAAAATGATGCCCACTTTAAGGATTGCAGGTGGGTCCTTGGCAGCACCCAGAAGAAAGGGGGGGGGCCGGGGGGGGGGAAGCCTGGAGGGATAGGCAGGGGAGAATTGCTTCAGATCTTTCCTGCTTGGCAGGGACTCCAACTGCTTTTCTAAAGAAGACTCAGTTTCGAGTCGTGATTAAGGTACTGGCTTCGAAATCAGGTGATGGTGAGTTCTAGTCCCACCTTAAGCACCAAAGACAACTGGGTGACTTTGGCTCAGTTCACCAGGAAACAGTGAGCTCTAGTCCCGTCTCAGCATGAAAGCCGACTGGGTGACTTTAGGCCAATCAACAGGAGTCTGGGAGTTCTAGTTCTGCCTTACGTGTAAAATCCAGTTAGGTGATTTCAGCCAATCCCTCTCTCTCTGCCAAACCCACATTACAGGGTTGTTGTTATGGGGAAAACAGGAGGAGGAAAGAGACTTGTGTATGTTGAGTTCGTTGTACAGTAATAAAGAAATTATGCAGAAAAGGGAGCTGCCTTTGAACCCCCTCCAAGCATGGAAACAACATCGTTGCAATCCTTCCATTTTGATCAAGTTTCTTGGTCGCTTCTGTTGGAATTCAGTGTTGGAATTTATTTCTGTGCAACAACAACAGTAGTAGCCAGCCAATAGATGGTGGTGTTTACAAGGCTGGATCTACATTATATACTTTATGCTCTTTTGTTCTAAGTAGAATTTCCTGTTTCCCATTACAGTTAAAGAGCTGAGCAGTAAAGCACATGGTGATTGTACTCTTCCTTTGTTCTGTGCTGCTATATATACATGAACGGAATTTCTAACAGCTTCTCTTCTTCCAGATCCATCGCACGTCGCAGAGCCCCTGCCCCCCTATCCATGGCTCAAGCAAGAGACCCTCTACACCAACTCATGTGCCAATGGGACCTTCTCCCACTTGGCTCCCCCAGAGGTGGGGCCTGGACCCCCAGCACCAGCGCCTGTGGGGGCCTTCGCGGTAGGAGGGGAGCCTCCGGTGCCCAACTTTGGCGAATCTGCAAGCCGGATGCCGCTGGTGCCCGGGAGCATGGCCATGGCAGGAACCTTGGAGCCACTCTCCGAGGGGGGCTGTCCCGCAGCCCCCATCGAGCAGTTCATCCCGAATTTATTGATCAGCCCCCACATGCTGCCATGTAAGCCTCTCTCTCTCTCTCTCTCTCTTTTATGGGGGTGCACCGTGGGAATGGGGAGATGAGAGGGAAAGTGGGGTCTCTTCCTGGCTGGGTTCACACGACCCATTTCAGTTAAAGTTCTAGCAGTCGCATTTGCACAGAATGCCTATGTTGGCTAGTATTACAGGTTGTCCTCAACTTACAACCGTTTGGTTAGGGACCGTTTGTGAAGTTACAACAGCCCTGAAAAAAAGTGACACTTTTTCAAACTTACGACCGTTGCACTTACGGTCACGTGATCAAAAGTCACACACTCGGCAACTCACATTTATGACGGTCGCAGCGTCCTGGACCGGGGGGGGGGGGATCACACGGTCCCCTTTTGCGTCCTTCTGACAGGCAAAGTCCTTGGGGGAAGCCGGATTCACTGAACAACCGTTTTGCTAACTTAACAACTGCAGCGCTTCACTTAATGACTGTGTCAAGCAAGGTCGTAAAATGGGGCAGCAAAACCGAGGTAAAGCGTCTCTCACTTAACAACAGAAATTTGGGGCTCCGTTGTGGTCATACGTTGAGGACCACCTGTAATAAAAACACTGAAAACTGACCGCAGAAAAAGACCCGGTGCTCCAGCGGGTCTTTGATTTTCGTTTATAATTAATTCATTTACTTCTTATTTTTAATTATTATTTTAATTTTGGTCAGACGACGGGCATGTGTTTATCCCATGTATGTTTAAACTTCGAGTTAGTCAGTTACTATTAACTTCGGTTCCTTTTTGGGTGGCTTAATGCAGGGGTCTCCAACCTGGGCAACTTTAAGACTTGTGGACTTCAACTCCCAGAATCCCTCAGCCAGCTTTGCTGGCTGAGGGATTCTGGGAGTTTAAGTCCACAAGTCTTAAAGTTGCCCAGGTTGGAGACCCCTGGCTTAATGTGTCCTATGAAGCAACTAACCGTAGTTAGTGGCTGGTTTAATGTCCTATGAAGACCCAGGAAATGGGGAATTCAGGAAATGGGGGAGCGGTCAGCGGCTTGTGCGAATCTCCCTCCAATTACAACGAGCACTGCCTCTATACTCTTGGTAGAGTTCCGTTTGCACCATCTGGTGGCTGTCTTGCCTTTTCTGACCTTACTCTGCAGACCAGTGGTGGGTTTCACATTTTTTTACTACCGGTTCTGTGGGTGTGGCTTGGTGGGCGTGGCAGGGGAAGGATAGTGCAAAATCCCTATTTCCTCCTGATCAGCTGGGACTCGGGAGGCAGAGAATAGAGGAGGGAAGGGCCAGTTAGAATTTTTACTACTCGTTCTCCGAACTACTGAAAATTTCCGCACCCGGTTCGCCAGAACCGGTCAGAACCTGCTGAAACCCACCTCTGCTGCAGACTCCTCCCCCCACCCAAAAGCCTTTTGAGTTTTGGGGTCACCCCTCCCCGATTGCCCATCGGCCACCCTCCCACCCAATGCCCTGGTTCACCCTTGGCTCTTTGTGTCATCTCCTCTTCCTCCTCCTCCTCCTTCAGTGACGGACCTGGAGATCAAATTCCAGTACCGCGGGCGTCCGGTGGGGGCCCTGACCATCAGCAACCCGCACGGCTGCCGCCTCTTCCACAGCCACTTGGAGCCTACCCACGAACAGGTGGAGCTCTTTGGGCCGCTGACTTTGGAGCAGGTGCGTTTCCCCAGCGCCGAGGCCGTCCCCAACGAGAAACAGCGTTACTACACCCACCAGCTACTGGACGTCCTGGACCGGGGTCTCATCCTGGAACTGCAAGGCCAAGACATCTACGCCATCCGGTTGTGCCAGTGTAAAGTTTTCTGGACCGGGCCGTGTGCCGGAGAGCTGGCCGGACCCAATCCCATTGAACGCGAGAAGAAAGTGAAGCTTTTTAGCCTGGAGAGCTTCCTCAACGGTGAGATGGGGTCTTCAGCAGGTGTCGGGGGCTCCTGGGAACAGGAGGATGGGCTTTGTAGTTTCACCCTCGCCATAGAGGGCGGAGAGAGAGACTACTACACATAGTAGAGCATCTTAGAAGGGTGGGGGATGGATGTTCTCCTTCAGGAGAAAATTCATGGAGGAAATTCATGCTTGTGTTAAAACAGGGGTCTCCAACCTTGTCAACTTTTAGACTTGTGGACTTCAACTCCCAGAATTTCTTGTCAACTTTAAGACTTGTGGACTTCAACTCCCAGAATTCCTCAGCCAGCAAAGCTGGGAGTTGAAGTCCACAAGTCTTAAAGTTAGCAAGGTTGGAGACCTCTGTGTTAAAGAGCTTTTTCAAGAGTTGTAGACAGGACCATGTCTGGTTAAAGTATTTGAACCTTGGCGACTTTAAGGCGGGTGGACTTTAACTCCCAGAATTCCACATGCAGCATGGAGGGCTGAGGAATTCTGGGAGTTGAAGTCCACAAGTCTTTTAATAAAATTGTCAAGTTTGGAAAGATTCAGAGCGGCGTCTCTCAACCTTGGGAACTTGTAAGATGGGTGGACTTTAACTCCCAGAATCCCCCAGCAAGCATGCTTTGAGATGGTGGACTTCCACTCCCAGAATTCCCCAGTCAGCATGCTTTAAGATGGGTGGACTTCAACTCCCAGAATCCCCCAGCCAGCATGCTTTAAGATGGGTGGACTTCAACTCCCAGAATTCCGCAGCCAGCATGCTTTGAGATGGTGGACTTCCACTCCCAGAATTCCCCAGTCAGCATGCTTTAAGATGGGTGGACTTCAACTCCCAGAATTCTCCAGCAGGCATGCTTTGAGATGGTGGACTTCCACTCCCAGAATCCTCCAGCCAGCGTGCTTTAAGATGGGTGGACTTCAACTCCCAGAATCCCCCAGCCAGCGTGCTTTAAGATGGGTGGACTTCAACTCCCAGAATTCCCCATCCATCCATGCTGGCTGGGGAATTCTGGGAATTGAAGTCCACAGGTCTTCAAGTTACCAACTTTAGAGATTTGGATGAGCTCTCCAATTCCTCCCCCCACCCTTCTGTGCCAAAATCCCATTTTAATCAACATTTGAAGTCAGCAAAGAACAGCCGTTCTCAATGATGGATTCATAGGTTTCCTGGTCGAAATTTCACATTTAGGAAGTTGGTTCACCCCACTTTCTGAATTTGCCTTCTGCTGCCTTGCGGCTAATGTGCAAAGTTGATTTTCCCCTCTGGCTGGGGATATTTTTTTTTTTAATGATAACTTTATTTATTTATAATTTTTGTATTAACATTCTCTTTTTGCCTTCCTGCAGGACTCATCATGTTCCAGAAAGGCCAGTCCCGCACGCCTCCCCCCTATGAGATTTTCTTCTGTTTTGGGGAAGAGTGGCCCGACCAGAAACCGAAAGAGAAAAAACTAATCACGGTCCAGGTGGGTAGATTTTAGGACACCTGCGTTAGGTAAAAATCAAAGGTCTGATGGCACTTTCGAAGCTTATAATTACAGGTAGTCCTCGACATACGACCACAACGGAGCCCCAAATCTCTGTCGCTAAGGGAAACATCTGGAAGGGCATTTGAAGGTCTTCTAGTCCAGGGGTCTCCAACCTTGGCAACTTTAAGCCTGGTGGACTTCAACTCCCAGAATTCCCCAGCCAGCAAAGCTGGCTGGGGTATTCTGGGAGTTGAAGTCCTCCAGGCTTAAAGTTGCCACGGTTGGAGACCCTCATTCTAAACGACAATTCTCTTTTCACGCAGGTTGTCCCCGTAGCCGCCCGGCTCCTTTTAGAAATGTTTTCTGGAGAACTCTCCTGGTCCGCCGACAGCGTCCGCCTGCAGATTTCGCACCCGGATCTCAAAGACAAAATGGTTTCGCAATTCAAAGAACTGCACCACCTCTGGCAAATCCAGCAAAACTTGCAGGAGGGGGGGCCCAGCAGCTGGGAAATGCAAACCGGGGGCAACAGCATGCAGCAGTGAGATCCCAAAAGACCCCCGTCCCCATCCCCAAAGACCCCCCCCCAGTCCGGTGGCATTTGGATGGCACCATTCCACTGGGCATGCAAACGCCAGCAAGAGCTGTCCCAAATAAGGCTGGCCTTGCCCTGCCCCACTGAGCCATTCCTGAGGAAGGGAGTGGGTCTCCTGGCGCACCCCAGCTCCGCTTTGCAAGCCCCTCGTAAGCTTCCGGCTTCCAATAACCTCCGAAGCATGTGGGCACCCCAGAGGTCATTTAGAGCAGGGGCTGCCAACCTTTCGGCCCTCAGGGACCACTAAATTCATCGTTTTAAATCCCGCGGACCAGTGCCATGGATCTTTTGAAAGATAAATAGTATTTAGTGCAATATAAAAATGCCAATAAGTTTTCCGCGGACCACCAAAATTTTCTCATGGACCACCGGTTGGTGACCGCCGGTATAGAGGAGGTAGGCTGGCCGGCTTCTCCCGCTGCAAGATAAGAGAGAGAAGCTGGGACGGATCGTTGGACAGGAGTGGGTGGGTATATCTGCATGAAATGGAAAACTTGAACTCTGAACCGAAGCGGGCTCGACTGGGAAGAAGCGCGCTCCGCTTCTCGCCAGGACGGACGCCTTAAAAGAAACGGGTTGAAATTTGGGGCCGTTTGCTGGTTCGTAGTTTTGGGCCCTGGAGAAGGAAAACCTTGCAGCTGATATAAGGATCCCCCCCACTCCCCTTCTCCTCCTTCTGAGCCCCCCTCCATCCGATCGAGGAGGAACTTCCATGTTTTAAATTTTAAACGGAATATCATGCAGGATGGAGAAGTTGGCATGGGGCGAACGTGGCAAGGTGGCACCCAAGTTCGAAACTCAAGGGATTAAAAATCACCCGGGATTTAGGAACGTGCTAAATCCCAGGACTTTTTTTCTCTCTCTCTCAAAACAATGGCTGCGTTCTTTAAACTCCATAAAATCTGGGACTCCCTGAGGTCTTCTAGTCCAACCCCCTGCTCGAGCAGGAGATCTTGCGCCCTTCTGGTCTTCGAGGCTTGCCCTCCTGACCCATCCATGGTTTTGAACTTTTTTTGTTTTCCCCCTAGAGCAGGGGTCTGCAAACTTGGCTCTTTTAAGACTTGTGGACTTCAACTCCCAGAATTCCTCAGCCAGCTTTGCTCTTTTAAGACTTGTGGACTTCAACTCCCAGAATCCCTCAGCCAGCAGCCCCTCCCTCCTGGGAGTCTAGAACAGGGGTCTCCAACCTTGGTCCCTTTAAGACTTGTGGACTTCAACTCCCAGAGTTCCTCAGCCAGCAGCCCCTCCCTCCTGGGAGTCTAGAACAGGGATCTCCAATCTTGGTCCCTTTAAGACTTGTGGACTTCAACTCCCAGAATCCCTCAGCCAGCAGCCCCTCCCTCCTGGGAGTCTAGAACAGGGGTCTCCAACCTTGGTCCCTTTAAGACTTGTGGACTTCAACTCCCAGAGTTCCTCAGCCAGCAGCCCCTCCCTCCTGGGAGTCTAGAACAGGGGTCTCCAACCTTGGTCCCTTTAAGACTTGTGGACTTCAACTCCCAGAGTTCCTCAGCCAGCAGCCCCTCCCTCCTGGGAGTCTAGAACAGGGATCTCCAATCTTGGTCCCTTTAAGACTTGGGCACTTCAACTCCCAGAGTTCCTCAGCCAGCAGCCCCTCCCTCCTGGGAGTCTAGAACAGGGATCTCCAACCTTGGTCCCTTTAAGACTTGTGGACTTCAACTCCCAGAGTTCCTCAGCCAGCAGCCCCTCCCTCCTGGGAGTCTAGAACAGGGATCTCCAATCTTGGTCCCTTTAAGACTTGTGGACTTCAACTCCCAGAGTTCCTCAGCCAGCAGCCCCTCCCTCCTGGGAGTCTAGAACAGGGATCTCCAACCTTGGTCCCTTTAAGACTTGTGGACTTCAACTCCCAGAGTTCCTCAGCCAGCAGCCCCTCCCTCCTGGGAGTCTAGAACAGGGATCTCCAATCTTGGTCCCTTTAAGACTTGTGGACTTCAACTCCCAGAGTTCCTCAGCAGCCCCTCCCTCCTGGGAGTCTAGAACAGGGATCTCCAATCTTGGTCCCTTTAAGACTTGTGGACTTCAACTCCCAGAGTCCCTCAGCCAGCGGCCCCTCCCTCCTGGGAGTCTAGAACAGGGGTCTCCAACCTTGGTCCCTTTAAGACTTGTGGACTTCAACTCCCAGAGTTCCTCAGCCAGCAGCCCCTCCCTCCTGGGAGTCTAGAACAGGGGTCTCCAATCTTGGTCCCTTTAAGACTTGTGGACTTCAACTCCCAGAATTCCTCAGCCAGCTTTGCTCTTTTAAGACTTGTGGACTTCAACTCCCAGAGTTCCTCAGCCAGCAGCCCCTCCCTCCTGGGAGTCTAGAACAGGGGTCTCCAATCTTGGTCCCTTTAAGACTTGTGGACTTCAACTCCCAGAGTTCCTCAGCCAGCTTTGCTCTTTTAAGACTTGTGGACTTCAACTCCCAGAGTTCCTCAGCCAGCAGCCCCTCCCTCCTGGGAGTCTAGAACAGGGGTCTCCAATCTTGGTCCCTTTAAGACTTGTGGACTTCAACTCCCAGAGTTCCTCAGCCAGCAGCCCCTCCCTCCTGGGAGTCTAGAACAGGGGTCTCCAATCTTGGTCCCTTTAAGACTTGTGGACTTCAACTCCCAGAATTCCTCAGCCAGCAGCCCCTCCCTCCTGGGAGTCTAGAACAGGAGTCTCCAATCTTGGTCCCTTTAAGACTTGTGGACTTCAACTCCCAGAGTTCCTCAGCCAGCAGCCCCTCCCTCCTGGGAGTCTAGAACAGGGGTCTCCAATCTTGGTCCCTTTAAGACTTGTGGACTTCAACTCCCAGAGTTCCTCAGCCAGCAGCCCCTCCCTCCTGGGAGTCTAGAACAGGAGTCTCCAATCTTGGTCCCTTTAAGACTTGTGGACTTCAACTCCCAGAGTTCCTCAGCCAGCAGCCCCTCCTCCTGGGAGTCTAGAACAGGGTCTCCAACCTTGGTCCCTTTAAGACTTGTGGACTTCAACTCCCAGAGTTCCTCAGCCAGCCCCTCCCTCCTGGGAGTCTAGAACAGGGATCTCAATCTTGGTCCCTTTAAGACTTGTGGACTTCAACTCCCAGAATTCCTCAGCCAGCCCCTCCCTCCTGGGAGTCTAGAACAGGGTCTCCAATCTTGGTCCTTTAAGACTTGTGGACTTCAACTCCCAGAGTTCCTCAGCCAGCTTTGCTGGCTGAGGACTCTGGGAGTTGAAGTCCACAAGTCTTAAAAGAGCCAAGTTTGCAGACCCCTGCCCTAGAAGTTCCAGTTTAATAGCAAACTTGAATGTCTGGTTGGTTCTGATGGTTAGAATACAGGTAACCCACAACTGAGGCCCGACACTTCCGTTGCTAAGCGAGACCGTTCTTAAGTGAGCTTTGCCTCATTCTGCGACCTGCCTTTCTTTCCCATTATTCAGCGCATCGCTGCAGCCGTTCACTTAGTAGCACGGACGCAAAGTGAATCTGCTTTCCAAACCCCTCCCCCACCCCCTCACTCGTCTTGGCTGGTCCAAAGGTCGCAAATGGAGATCAAGTGACACTGAAACCGTCATAAGTTCGAGCCGGTTGCCCAGCAAATCTGAATTTTGATCACGTGACCCCTGGGGGATGCAGCTAATGGTTGCGGGCGTGAAAACCGGGTCACGTCGCTTTTCTCAGCGTCGTCGTAACTTTGAACGGTCACTAAACAAATGATTGTTAAGGCAAGGGCTACCTGTGAGATATTGTTAAGAAAAGGAAGGTAAAATCTATCGGCCCTTTTTTCGACACCAGGGATTTTAGGTTTCTTTAATTAATTCCGACACGAAGAATAATCCCCGTGGGGCCCTTAAGCCGGCGGTTCCCAAAACTTGGAAAATCCCCCCCCCACCTCAAAATGCAATAAAAGTGGTGTCACCTGACACCCCCTCCTCCCCCCAACATCCTCCTTGGGCTAGGAAGGAAGGCAAGGAAAATAAATAGAAAGACTCCCAAGTCCCGAAAGAAATTCAGTTACGCTTCCTGTTCGACTAAAAAGCTTGGTTCCCGAAGATGGGACGTACGTGCATGCGTTGAAGGTTGATTCCTTCGGCTGTGGGATCCAAGGGTTGGCGCCGAATGCGAAGCAGTCCAGGGATCTCGGAGGGATCCCAGATTTGGGGGGGGGGGCGATTCATTTGGAGAAAAACAGGAGTTTGGGAATTGCAGGGAATACTCAGCTTGGGGTTTTCAAGTCCATGAGGCTTAAAAAGTTTCAAGGGTGGAGACCCCTGGTCTAAGTTCTCCTGCTTGAGCTGGGGTGGGGTGGATTAGAACAGGGGTCTCAATCTTGGTCCCTTTAAGACTTGTGGACTTCAACTCCCAGGTTCCTCAGCCAGCTTTGCTGGCTGAGGACTCTGGGAGTTGAAGTCCACAAGTCTTAAAAGAGCCAAGTTTGCAGACCCCTGCCCTAGAGGTTCCAGTTTAATAGCAAACTTGAATGTCTGGTTGGTTCTGATGGTTAGAATACAGGTAACCCACAACTGAGGCCCGACACTTCCGTTGCTAAGCGAGACCGTTCTTAAGTGAGCTTTGCCTCATTCTACGACCTGCCTTTCTTTCCCATTATTCAGCGCATCGCTGCAGCCGTTCACTTAGTAGCACGGACGCAAAGTGAATCTGCTTTCCAAACCCCTCCCCCACCCCCTCACTCGTCTTGGCTGGTCCGAAGGTCGCAAATGGAGATCAAGTGACACTGAAACCGTCATAAGTTCGAGCCGGTTGCCCAGCAAATCTGAATTTTGATCACGTGACCCCTGGGGGATGCAGCTAATGGTTGCGGGCGTGAAAACCGGGTCACGTCGCTTTTCTCAGCGTCGTCGTAACTTTGAACGGTCACTAAACAAATGATTGTTAAGGCAAGGGCTACCTGTGAGATATTGTTAAGAAAAGGAAGGTAAAATCTATCGGCCCTTTTTTCGACACCAGGGATTTTAGGTTTCTTTAATTAATTCCGACACGAAGAATAATCCCCGTGGGGCCCTTAAGCCGGTGGTTCCCAAAACTTGGAAAATCCCCCCCCCACCTCAAAATGCAATAAAAGTGGTGTCACCTGACACCCCCTCCTCCCCCAACATCCTCCTTGGGCTAGGAAGGAAGGCAAGGAAAATAAATAGAAAGACTCCCAAGTCCCGAAAGAAATTCAGTTACGCTTCCTGTTCGACTAAAAAGCTTGGTTCCCGAAGATGGGACGTGCGTGCGTTCGTTGAAGGTTGATTCCTTCGGCTGTGGGATCCAAGGGTTGGCGCCGAATGCGAAGCAGTCCAGGGATCTCGGAGGGATCCCAGATTTTTGGGGGGGCCGATTCATTTGGAGAAAAACAGGAGGAGTTTGGGAATTGCAGGTAATACTCAGCTTGGGGTTTTCAAGTCCATGAGGCTTAAAAAGTTTCAAGGGTGGAGACCCCTGGTCTAAGTTCTCCTGCTTGAGCTGGGGTGGGGTGGATTAGAACAGGGGTCTCCAACCTTGGCAACTTTAAGCCTGGAGGACTCCAACTCCCAGAATACCCCAGCCAGCTTTGCTGGCTGGGGAATTCTGGGAGTTGAAGTCCACCAGGCTTAAAGTTGCCAAGGTTGGAGACCCCTGGACTAGAAGACCTTCAAGTGCCCTTCCAACTCTGCTAATTCTGTTTCCAGCCTGGGGTAAGAACCAAGTTGATGGATGTTGAACGGCTCTTTTCTTTCTTCTTCGTATTTCTGTCTTTACTTCCTCGAAGCACCCCAAGAATTTTTGGGTTCTTTTTTTGTTTGTTTGTTTTTTGGGTGGGTCGAGGGGCGGATGGAACGAAGCCAGCCCTTGTTGTGACTCCAGCCCCCAAATCTGGCCCCATGCCCGAAAGTGACTCCGAGAGTGAGGGGGAAGGGCCGGTAAGGCTTACCTCTGGAGCACCGATTCCTTTGCCTCGGCTCCAGGAGCCAGAACCAGACCAGCCGGAGGACGTAATGAGGCCGTCATCCCCTGATTCCTCCCTTCCCCAGGCTACGCCTTCAGACCCAGCTGATAATAATAATCAAGCTTGGCTTGACCCGCGCTTCAGAAGATTAGAGAGGCGGCGTCATCAAAAGGAAGGGTGGCGCAGGAGCCCCACCCCACAGGATATATAAGGAGCTTTGGGACTGCTCTCACTCCACGGGAAGCAAAAGTTTAGCTGAACTGTTTCAAAAAGAGCTGAAAGTCTTGCTACGTGAGTCATTTGTTTGAACTATGGCAGGCAGCTGCAATTTCTCTGCCAGGACTGATAAGAGCCGTGAATCCACTGGCTGAAGGCCAGTTCGGGGGTCTGAAGTGGGGAAGGAGACAGAACAGCCCTATTTGACCCTGTGCCAGTTGTGTTTGTCCACATCTGCAGAGATTCCACCTGCAGGTTCTATCGGACGAGTAAGCCGATAAAAGAGTTTCCCAAAATAAACGAATGGCATGCCTGACCTGGAAAACCTTTCGGAGGTGGCTTGTGTGCTTGTATTTATTTCCCAAGGAAATCGTCTTCATTTCCCATCTCACTCAGGTTTTCTGCTTAAAATGACTATTTTGATAAGAGGATGTTTGTAGCTCGGGATCGAAATGTGGGGTCCTTGGTGTTCTCCAAGCTTTGGGGGGCAGGTTTCCTTGCAGATGTTTTCTGACACTATGTTGTTTCTGCACCCACCCACCCCCCGAGCCGGGCCTCCTGCCAGAAAGTGACTTGGAAAGTGAGGGGGAAGGGCCGTCAGGACTTACCTTGGGAGCACCGGCTTCCCTGGCTCAGCTCCAGGAGCCAGAGGCAGGCCAGGTGGAGGAGATAACGAGGCCTCCGTCCCCTGACTCTTCCCCCCAAGGCCACGCCTCTAGACCCAGCTGATGGCAATCAGGCCTGGCTGGACCCTAGGTTTCGTAGGCAGGAGAGGCGGGAACAACAGAAGCAGGGGTGGGGCAGGCCTAGGAAGTGCTGAGTCATGGAGCCACACCCCACAGGATATAAAAGCAGCAAGGGCTGCTGTGTCTCTTCGTAGCATGCAAATTAACTGCTTAACTAAGAGCTGAAGTTTGTTCCTGGGTGACTCATCGGCGTCGAGGGAAATAACAGAGACACTTGGAAGACGCTCGGTAGTTTGCTGCCAGAGTGTCAGCTAATTAAGCCATCGCTTGGATGGAGGCGAGGGGGGACAGAACACACTACTAGGGAATATCATCAGTGCTAGAAAGGAAGAGGAGGAGAAGAGGAAGAAGAAGGAAAGGAAAGTGGAAGGAGGGAGAAGCAGAAGAGGAAAAGAGGACGATGGCGACGGTGGGGTCTTTGGCGCCCTCTGAGCTTAGTTTTCTTGCAGACGTTTCATGACCCAACTAGGGAACATCATCAGTACTAAAAGGGATTCGGGTTTGGAGGAGGAGGAGGAGGAGGGGGAGGAGGAGGAGGAGGAGGAAGAGGGGGAGGAGAAAGACGACTGGGCTCCTCGGTGCTCTCAGAGCTTGGCAGTTTTCTTGCAGACGTTTCATGACCCAACTAGGGAACATCATCAGTGCTAGGAGTGAGGTGTGCTCTCTGTTCCTATCCAAGCGGCTTTCAGTGTACGTGGGTCTCTTCTTGGTGGCTCCTTGTGCAGGCTCTTTACTGTGGCTTTTCCCTGAACTACCGACTCAAAAGACAGGCCAGCCCCCAACATGCAAACCGAGAGCAAACCCCGCTCCCTTCTAGCACGGGTGACGTTCCCTAGCTGGGTGGTGAAACGCTCCAGTGCAGCCAGAAACCCAGAAGTTTCCAAATTCCTGGCGCAACTAAACTTCCATTGTTTCCCCAACTTCTCCCCACCTCACTGCGAGCCGTCACTCGACGCAGCAAAGAGCAGCTGCAGAATACGGAGGTAAAACCGATCGCAGGAAAACCCCCGTGGGAGAAAACTGCGACCCTCGCCTTACCTTTTCGCACCTGGGGGGGCCCCGATCTTCGGCGCGTGCATGACAAAAAGGCTCCGGAGACGACTAGCGTTCAACTGTTTTTATCTGTTTTTTTTTTTATTATTTCTTTTTGTGGGGGGAGGGGTTCTCCCCCACCCCCACCCCGGTTCTCGAGAGGGCTGCCACCTCCAACCCCCCAATTTCCCACCAGACGGAACGGGACCCCTCCCCTATCCCTGCCTTCGCGGTTCGAATCCCGGCGCCGGATCGTTGTGTTTTGTTTTTTTTTCACAAAATAATTCTGCCTGCCCCAAAACATTTCCGGAAGCCCCCCCCCACCCCACCAATTCCCCCCACCACCCGTCCTGCCGTTTAAAAAAAAAAAAAAATTCCTAAACCGATTGAAACCAAATTCTCAGAAAAACAAAAACAAAACAAAAAACCAAATTAGCTTAAAAGAAAAGAAATATATATATATATATATGCATATATATAAAATATATATTATAACAGTTTCATCGAAAGAAGCCAGCACGTTGATGGGCCACGGAAAGACAGAATGGATCTTCCCGTTTTTTCATTCTGGATGGAAAAGCCAGGAAGGAGGACCGCAGCTCCGGCCCACCCACCCAAAACCGGGGGGGAGGGGGGGGAGGGTCTTCACCGCACCTCCGGCTTCTAGCGATCTTTTCTTTCTTCCTTTTTTTTTTTTTTGTTTTTGTTTTGAGGGGTTGGGTGGGTGGGCTCCTCGTAGCCCCCGGCTGATGGACTTTTCCCCCCGAACGAACCAAAAAAGAACTCGATTCTCAACGCCAACCCTACGAGGTAGGCCGACCCCCCCGGTGGCGCGTGGATTGAGTTTTAAGCCCTCCGCCCCCCACTATACCCGCACGGATCTTTTGAAAGGAAATTTATTTCTCATTTCACAGAAATTATTTCTTCCCCCCTGCCCTCCCTCCGCCTTTGTTTTTGTTTTTTTTTCTCTTTTTTTAAACAAATCTTGCTGCGGGCAAATCAGCGGTGGATGGTTTTGTGTTTGGGTGGATTTTTTTTAAAAAAAAAACTTTTTTTTATTATCGTTATTTTTCTCTCTCTCTTTTTTTTTCCGTTTTGTTTTCTTTCTCTCTTTTTTTTCCTTTTGTTTCCGTTTGTTTTCCAAAGCCAGTCCATCCAGAAAGCTGTTCTTCCCTTTTCCCCCCCTCAACGGCAGCCCCTCGACAGTCGCAGGTTAAATGGCGCTTGGATTTCCTCTCTCTTTTTTTTTTTTTTTAATTATTATTTTTTTTCCCTCCCCCTGGTGGTTGGTTTTTGTTTTTTTTGTTTTTTGTTTTTCTGCCTTTTCTCTTTTCTCACTCACAAGCAGGAACTTCAACCGACTGGTTCTTGCAGCAAAAACGTCTCTTCTGGATTGGCGGGACACACCGGAGCGAGTCGGAGCCTTCGGCCGCAGTGAAGTTTGCTGGTTGTGGTTTCACCGTCTTGGCTGTTTTATTTCCTCTTCTGAAAATAAGACATTCCTGGGAAAGGAAGAGGAGGCCAAACTCTCACGGGAAGACTCGCAAAAGGGTTTTTTGGGGGGGGGAGAGTTACGTTCCCCAAACGGAGTTGCGAAGCGTCCAGGAGTGGTTAGGGTCCTTGGAGCTCTCTGAGCTGGGGGTTTTCCTTGTGGACGTTTCATGACCCAACTAGGGAACATCATCAGTGCTGCAGGGAAAAGGGATTTGCAAAGGAGAAGGGGAAGAGGAGGAGAAGGAAAAGAAGGTTGGGACGAGGTGGAGAAAAGGACTGCAGGGTTCTTGGCGCTCTCTGAGCTGGGCTGTTTTTGTTGTAGACGTTTCATGACCCAACTAGGGAACGTCATCAGTGCTGGAAGGGAGGGGGCGGTTTGTGGAGAGGAGGAGGAGGAGGAAGGGAAGGGTAAGAGTAAGAAGGAATGAAAGTGAGAAAGATGAAGGAAGAGGAGGACTTGGGGCTCTCTGAGCTTGGCTGGTTTCCTTGCGGGCATTTCATGACCCAACTAGGGAACATCATCAGTGCTGCAAGGAAAAGGGATTTGCAAAGGAGAAGGGGAGGAGGAGGAAAAGGAAAAGAAGTGGGGAGGAGGAGGTGGAGAAAAGGACCGTGGGGTCCTTGATGCTCTCTGACCTTGGTGGTTTTCTTACAGACGTTTCATGACCCAACCTTTCGTCGCGAGCTTAAAACTCACTTATTCATCTGCGCTGGACTGGGTTAGTTTTAAATTTATGGGTTTTTAATGGGTTTTTATCCTAAATTTTTTAATCTTGGCCAATTTAATAAGTTTTTTAATTGTATTTTAATTGTATTTATACTGTATCATTGTGTATTTTTACCTGGCTGTGAACCGCCCTGAGTCCTTCGGGAGAAGGGTGGTATAAAAATTTAAATAATAAATAAAATAAATAAATAAATAAACTAGGTAACGTCATCAGTTCTGAAGGGAGTGGGGTTTGTGGAGAGGAGGAGGAGGACAATTGGGGGGAGGGGTCCTTGGAGCTCTCTGAGCTGGGGGTTTTTCCTTGCAGACGTTTCACGACCCAACTAGGGAACATCATCAGTGCTGGAAGAGAGGGGGGTTTGTGGAGGAAAAGGAGAACCGCAGGGTCCTTGATGATCTCTGAGCTTGGTGGTTTTTTTCATGACCCAACTAGGTAACATTTTCAGTTCTGAAGGGAGTGGGGTTTGTGGAGAGGAGGAGGAGGAGGAGGAGAATAATTGGAGGGTCCTTGGTGCTCTCTGAGCTTGGGGATTTCCTTGCAGACGTTTCATGACCCAACTAGGGAACATCATCCGTGCTAGTGAGTGTAGGGTTTGCTCTGTCTATACTGGTGGGAGTGTTTCTGGGTGGTTACCTGATTAGGTCCTAGGGGAGCTACCAACTACAACCAACCAACCAACCAACCAGACAGTAAGCGACGGCCTAAACAAGGAACCACCAGGAAGAAAACAAAACGGCCCCCAACACTGACAGGACAAGCCATTTGTATATGAACAGAAAGCAAACCCCACTGATGATGTTACTTAGCTGGGTCGCAAAACGCCTGCAAGAAAACCCACCAAGCTCAGAGAGCACCAAGTACAATCCGCCTCCTTCCTTCCTTCCTTCTTTCCCTTTCTCCTCCAAAACGATCCGCCTTCCTCATCAACTCTGCAAACCCCGCTCACTTCTCGCACTGATGATGTTACTTAGTCTGGCGAGAAAACGTCTGCGAGAAAACCACCAAGATCAGAGACCACCAAAGCACATTTCCCCTCCTCCTCCTCCTCCTCCTCCCTCCTCTTTCTCCGCCAAAACAATCAAGCTCAGACAGCACCAAGGACCCCCACAGTGGACTTCAACTCCCAGAATTCTCTAGCCTGCCTGCCAGCCCCAGTTGGGAATTCTGGGAGTTGAAGTCCACCCACCCCAAATTTGGGAAACGCTGAGTTAACTAAAGAGCAACTTCTCTGAGCAGTAAATGCCTCAGTGGGGGGGGGGCCGCTGGGGGAACCCCGAATCCAATGCGCCCTTTGTTTTTGGTTTTTTTTAAAAATGCAGAAAAAGGGGGTGCAGTAGCTACTCACCTGGGACAGGCAGAGCGAAAGAGGCCTCAGCTACCGGAAGAGTCTGGTAAAGTCCCTCAAAGCCCAGCAAACTTGTTTGCACTCCTCAGCACTGTGGGAGGGAAAGAGAAGAGAGAGTCCGGTTTTATGGAAAGGAGAAAAAAATAAGGTTTTATATAGCAGGGGCCTCCAACCTTGGTCCCTTTAAGACTTGTGGACTTCAACTCCCAGAGTTCCTCAGCCAGCTTTGCTGGCTGAGGGACTCTGGGAGTTGAAGTCCACAAGTCTTAAAGGGACCAGCTTTGCTGGCTGAGGGACTCTGGGAGTTGAAGTCCACAAGTCTTAAAGGGACCAGCTTTGCTGGCTGAGGGACTCTGGGAGTTGAAGTCCACAAGTCTTAAAGGGACCAGCTTTGTTGGCTGAGGGACTCTGGGAGTTGAAGTCCACAAGTCTTAAAGGGACCAGCTTTGTTGGCTGAGGGACTCTGGGAGTTGAAGTCCACAAGTCTTAAAGGGACCAAGGTTGAAACTGGCTGAGGGACTCTGGGAGTTGAAGTCCACAAGTCTTAAAGGGACCAAGGTTGAAACTGGCTGAGGGACTCTGGGAGTTGAAGTCCACAAGTCTTAAAGGGACCAGCTTTGTTGGCTGAGGGACTCTGGGAGTTGAAGTCCACAAATCTTAAAGGGACCAGTTTTGCTGGCTGAGGGACTCTGGGAGTTGAAGTCCACAAGTCTTAAAGGGACCAAGGTTGGAGACCCCTGGTATATACCACCAATCTCTCCACTGGAAAGACTGGAAAGCGGACTTCAACTCCCAGAATTCCTCAGTCGCTTCACTTCCTCAGCGGAGCTGGCTGAGTCCGAAGTCACAAGAACCGCCGTGGCCACTTTGAATGGTCGCTGAACGAATGCTTGTTAAGTCAAGGACTACCTGTAGGTCTTTGCTCCCCGTTTTTTGACCTACCTACCTGCCTTCCTTCCCCCCCTCCCTCTTTCTTTTCTTCTATCTCTCTTCCCTTCCCCCCCTTCCCTCCTCCTTCCCATCTCCTTCCTTCTTTTTCTTCCTCCATTTTCTTCTTAAATCTCTCTTCCCTTCTCTTTCTTTTTCCCCTTCCTACCTTCTCTCCATCCTCATTCCCATCTCCTTCCTTCCTTCCTCTTCTTTTCTTCTCTTATATCTCTCTACCCAACCCTTTTCTCCTTCCTTCCCTCCGCTCACCCTCCCCTCATTCCCATCTCCTTCCTTCTTTGCTTCCTTTTTTCTTTTCTTCTATCTCTTCTCTTCCCTTCTCTTTCTTTTTCCTTCCTTCGTTCCCTCCTGTCATTCCCATCTCTTTCCTCCCTCCCTCCCTTTTTCTTTTCTTATCTCTCTTCCTTTTTCCTTTCTCCTTCCTTCCTCCCTCTCCTCTCATTCCCATCTCCTTCCTCCTTCCTTTTCTTCTATCACTCTTCCTTCCCCTTTCTTCCTTCCTCCTCCTTCCCATCTCCTTCCTTCCTTCCTTTTCTTCCTCTCTCCCTCCCTTTATTTTCTTATATCTCTCTTCCTTCCTTTCTTTTCCTTCCTTCCTTCCTCCTCTCATTCCCATCTCTTCGTTCCTTCCTTCCTTCCTGCCTGCCTTCCTTTTATTTTCTCTCTTCCTTTTCCTTCCTTCCTTCCTTCCTCTCTCCTCTCGTTCCCATCTCCTTCCTTCCTCTTCTTTTCTTCTCTTATATCTCTCTACCTTTCCTTTTCCTTCCTTCCTTCCTTCCTCCCACCCACCTCCCTCATTCCTCCTTCCTTTTCTTCTATCTCTTCCTTCCTTTCTTTTCCTTCCTTCTTTCCCTCATCTCATTCCCATCTCTTCCTTCCTTCCTCCTCTCTCCCTCACTTTTCTTTCTTATCTCTCTTCCTTTTCCTTTCTCCTTCCTTCCTCCCTCTCCTCTCATTCCCATCTCCTTCCTCCTTCCTTTTCTTCTATCACTCTTCCTTCCCCTTTCTTCCTTCCCTCCTCCTTCCCATCTCCTTCCTTCCTTCCTTTTCTTCTCTCTCCCTCCCTTTATTTTCTTATATCTCTCTTCCTTCCTTTCTTTTCCTTCCTTCCTTCCCTCCTCTCATTCCCATCTCTTTCGTTCCTTCCTTCCTGCCTGCCTTCCTTTTATTTTCTCTCTTCCTTTTCCTTCCTTCCTTCCTTCCCTCTCTCCTCTCGTTCCCATCTCCTTCCTTCCTCTTCTTTTCTTCTCTTATATCTCTCTACCTTTCCCTTTTTCCCCTTCCTTCCTTCCCTCCCTCCCACCCACCTCCCTCATTCCTCCTTCCTTTTCTTCTATCTCTTCCCTTCCCTTTCTTTTTCCTTCCTTCTTTCCCTCATCTCATTCCCCTCTCTTTCCTTCCTTCCTCCCTCTCTCCCTCACTTTTTCTTTTCTTCCCTCTCTTCTCTTCCTTTTTCCTCTTTCTCCCTTCCTTCCTTCCTCTCCTTCCACTTTAGTCGCTGCCCATCTCGTATCCAATGAGGATACATAACCAAGCACTAGGAATGACCAAACTGAGGACTAACAACTTGAGCTGGCCTCAGTCTGGCGCCGTTCCCCCTCCTCCCTTCTCTGCCCTTCCCCAAAGGGAAGAAGAGAGAAGAGCACCGGCCCCCAGAAGCCCCTTCGACGCTAGCAAAGGCAGGGAGTCCTGCTTCTCACACATGGGGCAACCGCCAGAGGTGCCCCTTGGCGTGTGAAGGCATCCGATCTGCCTGAGACAGGCTGGCACATGGGAGTAAGATTGGACGTGTCCCTGAAATGTGCCAGGAAGGCCACCAGGTGCTCGCATTGCATGGGGGGGGGGGAGCACCAGAACAAGAGGCAGCCATCCAGCAGCCATTGGCCTGGGCTTGCCCGAGCTGGTTGCATGGGGCCAGCAATACCTTCCGAGTTGCAAAGCCAGCCCCAGGGAAGAACAGGTGCAAGCAGGTGTGGAAAAACCGGACTGGCAAGTGGGGGGGGGGGAGAGGATGCCAGCAGAGGCTGGTTGAACCCCAGGATCTGCACCCCGACATAGCAGCTGGCCAGGAGGCAGAAGACGGCTTTGAAAATGGGTCTCCCTTCTTGTTCAGGGTTTTTTTTAAAAAATAAATAAACGTTATTAATTTTCTATTAATTGCATTTCTTAAGTGCTTACTAAACATCGTGTTGTCTGGGTATTTAATTTGCTTAGCAGTACAGATTCCATTTTCACTCTGCGCCTCTTTTTTTTCCAACCACTGGTAAAATAAATTCCGTCGTCATCCTCTTTTAACGACCCCATAATCCCTTGTATCGGGGTGGAATCTGGGCAACTGAATGGAGCTAGCTGAATCTTTTATTGGCCAGATGCCCTTCCTGTCGCCAGGGCGGAGTTTTGTTCAGCAGATGTATCCTCAGTGTGCCCAGAGAGAGAAATATCTGCCTCTACCTAGGTTTGAACTCACAGCCTCCTGTCAGAGCTCCACCTCTAGGCCACCTCACCACTCTGGCAAAATAAGTTCCATGTTTGATAATATTCACTGTCTTATTTCTGTTTAATTTTTCTTGATTCTTGTTTGTGTGTTTGCATCCTGCCTACAAATAACTCAAGATGGAAAGCACACATGATGCCCTTCTTCTTTTTCCCACAACAACAACCCTGTGAGGTGGGTTGGGCTGAGAGGGAGAGAGGGAGGGAGGGACTGCTGGCCCAAGGTCCCCCAGCCGGCTTTCACAGCTAAGGCGGGACTAGAACTCATGTTGATGGGTTCAAAAGTCACCCAGCTGGCTTTTACGGCTAAGCTGGGACTAGAACTCCCAGTCCCCTGGTGACTGGCCCAAAATTTTACCCAGACATTTTGATCCCAATTTGTGGTCGTAACTCGAGGACTAGATCTGTGGCAGCAATGGGACGTTTGTTTTTCCTTCATGTGCCGAAGGCTCTGTTTTATGTTCACAGAATAATTTTTTTTTGGGGGGGGGAGACATGCAGCAAGGGAGGACCAGCCCCGAAGCGTCCCGCAGCCCCCTCTGCCCCGCTCCCCACTGACCTAGTGACTTGCTTGTGGAAGTCCGTCAGCTGCTTGTGGGTCACCTGAACGGCTCCCCCCGTGGTCTCCTTCGGCAACCCTTTCAGGGAGTTCTCCAGCCAGCGGCAGAACGTCTATGGCCAGGATTTGGGGCGGGGGGGGGGGGAGTAGAGAGATGGTAAGACCTTCTGAGGGACCCTGACACCCACCCACCCCTGCTCTGCCAGGGGAGGGGACACTGCAAATTAAGGGGGTAAGGAGAAGGCTCAGGGCACTTCTCTCTCCGGGCCCATCCTCAAGCCCTTCTCTGTCCATCTCTCTCTTTCCCTCTATCTACCTGCCTCTTTCTCTGTCTATCGCTCTTCCTGTCTATCCCTCCATGCAACCATCCATCCATCCATCCCACCCACCATTCATCTATCTCTTCTATCCTTCCATCATTCATATCTCATCTCATCTATATATCCACGTCTCCACCTATCCATCCATCCATCATCTCTCTCTATTCATCCATCCATTCACATATCTGCCTACTCAACTATCTATCCCTATCTATCTATTTATCTATCTATCTACTCTCTCTCATCTCTCTCTCTACTCACCCATCTACATATCTGCCTATTCATCTATCCTTTATCTATCCATCCATCCATCCATCCATTAACTATTCATCTATCTATCCCCCTCTCTCTTACTCTCTCTCATCTCTCTCTACTCATCCATCTACATATCTGCCTCCTCATCTATATCTATCCATCCATCCAACTATTAACTATTCATCTATCTATCCCCTATCATCTATCTATCTATCCCCTATCATCCATCTATCTATCTATCTATCTATCTATCTATCTATCTATCTATCTATCTATCTATCTATCTATCTATCTATCTATCTATTTCATCCAAGAAGCTACCCACCCACCCTACCCCATCCTCCCATCCCTTGTCTATCTACCCATCAATCCACATATCTGCCTCCTCATCTATATCTATCCATCCATCCATCTATTAACTATTCATCTATCTATCCCCTATCATCTATTTATCCCCTATCATCCATCTATCTATCTATCCCCTATCATCCATCCATCCATCCATCCATCCATCCATCCATCCATCCATCCATCCATCTATCTATCATCTGTCTATCTATATCTATCATCTATCTATCTCATCCAAGAAGCTACCCACCCCCCACCCCATCCATCCATCCCTTGTCTGTCTGTCTGTCTGTCTGTCTATCTACCCATCCATCCACCTATCTAGAGGGCTGGTGTAGTCTGGGGGCTACACCACCCGTGGTTACTCTTCCTCCATCCCGGAGGGCCAATCCACCCGGGGGTCCCACAAGGCCTCCTGCGTCGCTTACCGGCCTGTCGACCTGCATGATCTCCCAGAGCACCTCGGCCACGTCCGGTAGGGTGTAAGGCGGCAGGCAGAAGCAGCTGGTCTGCAACAGCTGGCTCACCAACTGCTGGCCCAGTTGGGTCATCACCTGCCCGATGAGCTCCTTGCGGGCCTCAAAGTCGTCCTCGTGCTGCAAAGGACACGCAACGGAGAGGGCTCAGGCGCTGGCCACCCTCTGCCCTCTTTCCCCAGGTGGCAGATTTCAGAGCCCGCTTCTTGTCTAAAGAGGGGCACAAAGCTAAAGCAGAATACCAGCAAATAGCCCGAATCTGCAAAGCTAAGGCTCAAAATGAACAAAAGCTTGCAACAAAAGTCAAAGATAATGAAAAAAAGTTTCTTTCAAGATGTAAAGAACCAAGAGATCTGCAAAGTTGCCACCGTGCGGGTTTCCCTCCCCGTCACCCCGTCAGGCAGCCTCCCCACCCCCGGACTCACATCGTTGGCCACGCCTGTGTGGACGAGGTCGCGCAGGAATTTCATGACGCTGCAGTTGGCGTCCCGGTGATCCAAGGTGGTGGCGGCGATGGCCCACTGCAGGATGGGGAGAATCACCTGGCTGCGTAGGAGGGTGAGGGGGCTGCGTTGGATGAACCTGCCATGGGGAGAGGGGGTTAGAAGGCATTTCGTGCCGCAGCCTTGCGAGTGTTGGGGGTGTTGCAAATTAAAGGGGGGCAATGAGAAGGCTGAGCAGAATTCTCTCTACTCTCTCTGGGCTTGACCCTGAAGCCCTTCTCTATCTGTCCATCTGTCTGTCCGTCCCTCTCTCCATCTGTCTGTCTATCCTTCCATCTCTCTGGATGTCCCTCCATGCAACCATCCGTTTGTCCATTGATCCAGGTCTGTCCGTCTGTCTCCCCATCACTCCTACCATACATCAATCTCATTTATCCATCCATCCGTCTTTACATCATGTACATCATGTGTCTATCCATCCGTCCATCCACACCTGTCTCTATCGGTCTCAATGTATATCAACAGTGTCTATCCCTCTATTTCTCTATCTCTCTATCTAGCTCCATCTGTCTCTATTTATTTCTATCTATCTATCTATCTATCTATCTATCTATCTATCTATCTATCTATCTATCTCTCTATTTATATCTATCTATCTATCTATCTATCTATCTATCTATCTATCTATCTATCTATCTATCTATCTATCTCTCCATCTCTCTCTATTTATATCTATCTATCTATCTCTCCATTTCTCTCTATTTATACCTATCTATCTATCTATCTATCTATCTATCTATCTATCTATCTATCTATCTATCTATCTATCTATCTATCTCTCCATCTGTCTCTATATCTATCTATCTGTCTCTATTTATTTATTTATATTTATCTATCTATCTCTCCATCTGCCTCTATTTATCTCTCTCTCTCTCTCTCTCTCTCTCATCTATCTATGTTTGCTTTCGTAGGTTTTCATGAGTATAGGTATTTAGGCGTATTCGGGTCTTTTCCCGTGTAAGCCAAGATACTCTCAACCTTATATGGGAAAAGACCCGAATACGCCAAGACCTACTTACCTACCTAGCTACCTACCTAGCTACCTATCTATCTCTGTCTCTATTTTTATTTATCATCTATCTATCTATCTATCTATCTATCTATCTATCTATCTATCTATCTATCTATCTATCTATCTATCTATCTACCTCTGTCTCTATTTTTATCTATCTATCTACCTTTCCATCTGTATTTATCTATCTATCTCTCCACTATTTATCTAGTCTGTCCGTCTCCCTCTATCTATCTGTTTAGCCTTCTATCCCCTCTAGCTATCCATCTATCTCACTTCCTCTCTCTCTCTGCCTACCTACCTACCTGTCTTTCTGCTCATCCGCCCATTCATCCTTCCCTCCCTCCATCTCTTCCATTTATCCATCTACCATTCATGTATCATCCATCATTTATCACCTATCTTCATATCCACCCACCCATCCACATCTGTCTCTCTCTATTCCTCTCTCTCTCTTTTTCTATCTTATCTGCTGCGGCCGTCTCCCCGTCCAGGGATTCTCCATCTGCCTCCGCTCGCTAGTCTTTCTTGGATCTCAGGTTCAAAGAGGTTTATGTGCTTCCCAACAGGATAAAATCCAACCCATCAACGGGCCCAGGTGGGGGTACCTGGTGGCCAGCCGGAAGAGGTCATCCACTGTGTCCGGATGGTTTTGGAGGCCGTTGGGTTGTTCCAGCAGCCGGAAAGTGGGGACACACAGCGCCTGCGACGAAGCGACAAGGAGACGGCTCAGCACCAAAGCCGGAGAGCATCTCTTCAGGTGGGAAAAGGGACCTCCCCAGGTCCTCTCCCCAAAACTGTTCTGGCAAAGCGTCTTTCGGGGAGGGGGGCCCAGAGGGTCTTCCTCTAGGCCTCCAGCACCCGAAAGATGCCCTCCTGGCCTTTCCCAACTCTTAACGGCGGAGTTCACACAGAATGCCAGGCAAGGCTGAAAACGGGCTCAGGTTATTTCTTCATTGATATTTATTTGCACCCTGCCTTTATGACGCTAAAAAATAACTCAAGGCGGTGAACGTTCGTAATAGGACTTCCTCCTCCTATTTTCCCCACAACCACAACAACCACCCTGTGAGGTGGGCCGGGCTGAGAGAGAGGGAGTGGCCAAAGGTCACCCAGCTGTCTTTCATGGCTAAAGCGGGACTAGAACTCCTCATCTCCTGGGGATTGGTCCAAAGGCACCCAGCAGACTTTCAAGCTTAAAGCGGGACTAGAACTCCCCGTCACCTGGGAATTGGTCCAAAGGCACCCAGCAGACTTTCAAGCTTAAAGTGGGACTAGAACTCCCTGTCGCCTGGGGATTGGTCCAAAGGCACCCAGCAGACTTTCAAGCTTAAAGTGGGACTAGAACTCCCCGTCACCTGGGGATTGGTCCAAAGGCACCCAGCAGACTTTCAAGCTTAAAGTGGGACTAGAACTCCCCGTCACCTGGGGATTGGTCCAAAGGCACCCAGCAGACTTTCAAGCTTAAAGTGGGACTAGAACTCCCCGTCGCCTGGGGATTGGTCCAAAGGAACCCAGCAGACTTTCAAGCTTAAAGCGGGACTAGAACTCCCCGTCGCCTGGGGATTGGTCCAAAGGCACCCAGCAGACTTTCAAGCTTAAAGCGGGACTAGAACTCCCCGTCGCCTGGGGATCGGTCCAAAGGCACCCAGCAGACTTTCAAGCTTAAAGCGGGACTAGAACTCCCCGTTGCCTGGGGATCGGTCCAAAGGCACCCAGCAGACTTTCAAGCTTAAAGCGGGACTAGAACTCCCCGTCGCCTGGGGATCGGTCCAAAGGCACCCAGCAGACTTTCAAGCTTAAAGCGGGACTAGAACTCCCCGTCGCCTGGGGATCGGTCCAAAGGCACCCAGTAGACTTTCAAGCTTAAAGCGGGACTAGAACTCCCCGTCGCCTGGGGATTGGTCCAAAGGCACCCAGCAGACTTTCAAGCTTAAAGCGGGACTAGAACTCCCCGTCGCCTGGGGATTGGTCCAAAGGCACCCAGCAGACTTTCAAGCTTAAAGCGGGACTAGAACTCCCCGTCGCCTGGGGATTGGTCCAAAGGCACCCAGCAGACTTTCAAGTTTAAAGCAGGACTAGAACTCCCTGTCGCCTGGGGATTGGTCCAAAGTCACCCAGCTGGCTTCCCCGCATAAGACAGAGAACTAGAACTCCCCATCTCCTGGGGATTGGTGCATAGTCACCCGGCCGGCTTTCGTGCCTAAGGCAGAACTAGAACTTATCGTCTCCCTCTTTCTAGCCCGGTGCCTTAACCACTAGACCAACCTGGCTGTCTTGGCTACTTCTATGGCTTGGTCTGCTGTGAGAAAGCAGCAACGGGTGTTGTGCTTCGCCCGCCCCCCTCTCTGCAGCCGGGCCCCTCCCATCTCCTGCTATCTCAGCCAGAGACTGATAGTGCAGACGAAGGGCCTGGCATGCCTCCAGCCCCCAGTCCTGGCACCATGCCCGGACAGACTGAGCAAATAAACCTCCCCCCCCCCAGCGTGTGAGCATGATGAGCATGAAGCCAGTCACGAGCCAGAATTGCCGGCAGCTGAGCAGGAGGATGAAAAGTGGACAGATCCCCGCTTCCGGAGAATGGAGAGGCGACGTCAGCAAAAGGAAGGGAGGGGCAGGCCTGGATAAGTGCTGAGTCATGGAGCCACACCCCATGGCCTATATAAAGGATCTGCTTTTTGGCATTCCTTGAGTCAGGCAAAGTCTCATCTGGTTGCTGAAGTCACACCTTGGACTCCTGCCTGCCCTGAGAACTCTGACAGGAATTTGGCAAAGCTGCAGAGGCTTCGTGGCCACACTTGATACAGATTTCCCAGACCCGGCCGTCAGAGGAGGAGTGGGACACGACAACGGGCTTAGGTGCTTGCGTGAATTAACCAGGCAATGAACCTGATTAAACTGCTTTGTTTGAGTCCCGCACTCTTTGCGAACGGGGACCCCTTAAACCGGTGGCTGGATGGATCAGGTGCCCAGGACGCCTGGCCCAGAAAGGGAGCTCTAGTCTCCCGCTCTGCCCAGTCTCCAGCACCACCCACCTACCTACCTACCTACCTACCTGCAGCATGTCGAGCAGCCCCTGCCTGCAGCCCTCTTCCATGCCGTACTCGTCCACCAGGATGCTGCCCAGGTACAGGAAACAGGAGTGCTGGTGTTCCTGGTACACGTTCACCATCTGCCAAGGAAAGCAGCCCAGGCTCAACGGAGGAGCGGGCACACCTGGCAGTGCCAGGCAAGCCTGCCGAGACTCAACGGCGAACAACAAGGAGGGGCTGTAGCTGTGGGAGGCGAAAAAGGAGCCTCTCACAACTGGAGTGGGAAGAATTCTCCAGGCCCAAACGCTCAGCAGTCCGGGGACGAACGGTGCTTGAAAGGAGAAATTCTGCGCCGATTAAACTTATGGAAACTGCACACTGACTTACAGGCGTCCCCAGGATCCAGGCCCCCGCTAGTCCGCAGCCTGTTAGCAACTAGGCTGCGGAAGACGAAGACCATCTGCACGTATGCGGGATTCTAGATCACGCAAGAACGGAATGGGACAGTTCGCCGCAGCCAACTGGCCACGAGACGATTCAACAATTCAATGTAATCGCTTCAAATAATTTAAAAAATTATTTTCCGTTTTTGCCATTCGTTATTTTGTTTTGTCTCTCCTTTGGCGGTGGCGTCCAAGGTTGATTTGAGCTTTCCATCCTTCTGAGGTTGATAAAATTGTTGGGGGCAAGAGGTTGACTCTGTAAACCAGTGACGTGGTATATAAGCCTAGGTGCTATTGATAAATGGAAAGGAGGGAGGGAGGGAAGGGGAAAGTAAATAAATAAGGGAGGGAGGGAGGGAAGGGGGAGAGGGAAGGGGAAAGTAAGTGAGGAAGGAAGGGGAGGGAGGGAGGGAGGGAGGAGAAGGAAGGAAGAGAGGAAGGGGAGAGGAAGGAAAGTAAGTGAGTGAGGAAGGAAGGAAGGAAGGAAGGAAGGAAGGAAAGAAGGAAGGAAGGAAGGAAGGAAGGAAGGAAGGGAGAAGGGAAGGAAGAGAGGGAAGGGGAAAGTAAGTAAGTTAAGGGAGGGAGGAAGGAAGGAAGGAAGGAAGGAAGGAAGGAAGGAAGGAAGGAAGGAAGGAAGGAAGGAAGGAAGGAAGGAAAGAAGGAAAGAAGTGAGAAGGGAAGGAAGAGAGGGAAGGGGAAAGTAAGTAAGTTAGGGAAGGAGGAAGGAAGGAAAGAAGGAAGGAAGGAAGAGCCGTGATGGTGCAGTGGTTGGAATGCAGTATTGCAGGCTAACTCTGCAACCCCACAGCCAGGAGTTCGATCCTGACCAGCTCAAAGTTGACTCAGCCTTCCATCCTTCCGAGGTGGGTCAAATGAGGACCCAGATGTTTGGGGTCAAGAGAGGCTGACTCTGTAAACCGCTTAAGAGGGCTGGAAAGCCCTGTGAAGCGGTATAGAAGTCTAAATGCTATTGCTATCCTTCCTTTAATGATTCTATTAAGAGTATTTCTTTGATATTAGTGTAATTCTCGCCCCTTGGTGAGTTGACCATCGCAAGCTGGCCATGACAAGTTGTCATAGAACCTGCACAAAACCACATCTGCCCCAGGCAGTAGAAAAATTGTCCCTGGTGCCCAAAAGATTAGGGACAACTGCCTTAAATGCTACGGTACCGAGAGCTCTCCACGGTAGAGCAGAAGGTAGCAAAACAGGAATCCAGCAGAAGTCGATAAACCAGAACTGATTCACTCGTAGAGCAAAATTTGGAATATTTGGGTTTTTTTTTATTTTTTTAAAAAAAACCTGTCCGAGTATGACTACGTTTCAGGAATGAGCACCCATTGGCAGAGGGGCGAAAACTCTCACCTGAGTAACCAGCGGCTGCAAAAGGGCTGCCGATCCCTTGCCGACACACCGGACGGCAAAACGCAGGCACCGGCAGCAGCGTTCCACGATGCGGTTGTCGGCCCGGTGTTTGTTCAAGGTTTCCGAGAGCACCGGCCAAATCTGGAGAAGACAAAAGAGGAAGGTCAACAGGAGGAAGGGCAATGGACCAAGAGTGTCCAACCTTTAAGACGGGTGGACTTCAACTCCCAGAATCCCCCAGCCAGCAAGCTTTAAGAGGGGTGGACTTCAACTCCCAGAATCCCCCAGCCAGCAAGCTTTAAGATGGGTGGACTTCAACTCCCAGAATCCCCCAGCCAGCAAGCTTTAAGATGGGTGGACTTCAACTCCCAGAATCCCCCAGCCAGCAAGCTTTAAGAGGGGTGGACTTCAACTCCCAGAATCCCCCAGCCAGCAAGCTTTAAGAGGGGTGGACTTCAACTCCCAGAATCCCCCAGCCAGCAAGCTTTAAGAGGGGTGGACTTCAACTCCCAGAATCCCCCAGCCAGCAAGCTTTAAGAGGGGTGGACTTCAACTCCCAGAATCCCCCAGCCAGCAAGCTTTAAGATGGGTGGACTTCAACTCCCAGAATCCCCCAGCCAGCAAGCTTTAAGATGGGTGGACTTCAACTCCCAGAATCCCCCAGCCAGCAAGCTTTAAGATGGGTGGACTTCAACTCCCAGAATCCCCCAGCCAGCAAGCTTTAAGATGGGTGGACTTCAACTCCCAGAATCCCCCAGCCAGCATGCTTTAAAGACAGGTGGACTTCAAGTCCCAGAATTCCCTAGGCGCCATGCTTTAAGATGGGTGGACTTCAACTCCCAGAGTTCCCCATTCCACTATGGAATTCTGGGAGTTGAAGTCCACAAAGTTGGCGAGGTTAGAGATCCCCGCAGTGGGCAAGGGCTCCCAGGGTGAAAACAAGCCCTCTAACGCCGGAATGGGCACTTATTTTTCTCAAGGTGCAAACTGAAAACCTGGAATTGTTGTGGAGGAATGAACCAATAGGGATGTGAAGGTGCGTAGATGCACACATACGTAAATTGAAAAGAAAATAAGCTGTTTTTCAAAACACTTTCAAAATAAAAGCAACCCACGTGGGAGAGATAGAGCAGGGGTCTCCAACCTTGGTCCCTTTAAGACTTGTGGACTTCAACTCCCAGCTTTGCTGGCTGAGGGACTCTGGGAGTTGAAGTCCGCAAGTCTTAAAGGGACCAAGGTTCGAGACCTCTGGCCTGGAAGCCATAAAATGCCCAAGTCTGCTCTTCTACAACCTGTGGGAATTTTTCTCCAACCTGGATCCCTTTCGTGTCGAATTCCCAAGTGCCCCAAATGCCCAATTCAACACTTCTGGCTCTCTCTGGATTTTCAGGAGCGAGTGTGGGAGACAAGGCCTTGCTGCCTCTTTTACCTCTTGGATGACTTTTTGGCAGGGGTGTGTCTGTCCGTTCTCTACAATGGGGTTGGTGTGCCTGGAAGGGAAAAAGAAATGAAAAGGACAGGGAACGCTCAAGGATGAAAGCCGGTTTCAACCGGACAGGTAAGGAGACGACGATGAGTGGAGGGTCCTTGGTGGTCTCTGAGGTGGGTGACTTTCTTGCAGACATTTCATGACCCAACTAGGGAATAGCATCAGTGCTAGGAGGGAGGGGGAGTTGCGAGGTGGAGGTGGAGGAGGAGGAGGAGGAGGAGGAGGAGGACGGGGGAGGAGGGGGAGGAGGAGGAGGACGAGGGGGAGGAGGAGGAGGGGGAGGAGGAGGAGGGGGAGGAGAATGGGTGTTTGGTCCTCTCTGAACTTGGGGGTTTTCTTGCAGACATTTTTTGATCCAACTAGGGAATAGCATCAATGCTAGGAGGGAGAAGGAGGAGGAGGAGGAGAATGAGAATGGGTGTTTGGTCCTCTCTGAGCTTGGGGGTTTTCTTGCAGACGTTTTTTGACCCAACTAGGGAATAGCATCAGTGCTAAGAGAGAGTGTAGTTTGGGGGTGTAGGAGGAGGATGAAGACTGCGGGCTCATTGGTGCTTTCCAAGGTCAGTTGTTTTCTTGCAGACATTTGATGACCCAACTATGTACTATTGTCAGTGTTAGGAGGGTGTGGGTAGAGGAGGAGGAGGAGGAAGAGGAGGATTATGGGATCCTCAGTGGTCTCTGAGCTTGATTGTTTTCTTGCAGACATTTCATGACCCAGTGTTGTGCCTCGCCCGTCCTCCTCTCCTCAGCCGGGCCCCTCCCATCTCCTGCTATCTGAGCCAGAGACTGATAGTGAAGAAGAATGGCCTGGCACGCCTCCAGCCCCCAGCCCTGGCACCATGCCCAGAAAGAATGAGCAAACAAACCTCCCTCCTACAGCGTGTGAGCACGAAGCCAGCCACGTGCTAGAAGTGCCGGCAGCAGAGCAGGAGGACGGAAAGACACAGTGGACGGATCCCCGCTTCCGGAGAATGGAGAGGCGACGTCAGCAAAAGGAAGGGAGGGGCAGGCCTGGATAAGTGCTGAGTCATGGAGCCACACCCCATGGCCTATATAAAGGATTTGCTTTCTGGCATTATTTGAGTCAGGCAAAGTCTAATTTGGATTGCTGAAGTCACATCTTGGACTCCTGCCTGCCCTGAGAACTCTGACAGGACTTTGGCAAAGCTGCAGAGGCTTCGTGGCCACGCTTGATACAGACTTCCCCGACCCGGCCGTCAGAGGAGGAGTGGGACACGACACCCAACTAGGTAACATCATCAGTGGCAAAACAGAAGGAGGTCTGCTCTCCACTTGTGTACAAGTGGTCTACCCTGCCATCATTGGTGGGCATCTTCTTGGGCTGTTGTTCACTGTTTGCCTATTTGCCTGAATTAGTAATTCTTGAATCAAGCACTAAACAACACCCCACTTACTCAAGGTAAGCTCTTTAGAGCAGTGGTTCTCAACCTTTATAGTGCTGCGACCTCTTTAATACAATTCCCCACGATGTGGCGACCCCAACCGTAAAATTATTTTCGTTTTGAATTTATCGCGCCTGAAGCCGTATTGGCTAGCGATCTGAACTGCTTGCGATTGCCTTGAGGACGGAGGCATTAAAGCGGAGACTCCTCCCCTATTAAGTTTATATCGCGCCTGAAGCCGGATTAGGCTAGCGATTGGGAGTGATTGCAGCTGGCTTGAGAGGGAGACATCAGAGCAAAGATTTCTCTCTTTTTAAATTCATCGCGCCTGAAGCCGAATTCGGCTAGCGATTTGAAGAGCCTGCAGCTGGCTTGTGGAGTCAACCATTGGAGCGTGATTCTTCGACTCGCAAGTATACTTCCCATATTTCCGATATTTCCACAGGTTGAGAACCACTGCTTTAGAGGCTGGCATAATTTCTCCTAAGAGCAAACCGTTGAAGATACGGGGAGGGGGGCCGGCATCAAAGAAGCTATTGCCCTGGCATTCGGACCCCCGAGCCCAGCCTGCCCGCCCCCTGGGTCCTTACCTAAATATAACAGCAAGGCGGTCGAGGGGCACGGTGGGGTCAGAAGAGAGGCCATTGCTCGGCTCCTGAGACAGCAGCTGAAGGAGAGAGAGAGAGAGAGAGAGGACAGGTAAGGCCGTCCCAGGTGGGCGGAGTTTTTATTTATTTCAGGCATTTATTAGCCACCCGTCTCTAACTCCAAATATCCGAATTTCAAAGTCCAAATAACTCCAAACATCCAAAATCTTTCTATCCCAGCCCTCCCTCTCTTCCTCTAAAGAAAGGTCTTGGAAGGATGTGGACTACGACACCTATAATCCCCAGCTCCACCCGTCCCAAAAGGCAGTCGGAGAAGTGGGCTGTTATCTGCCTTATTTATTTATTAGTTTTATAAGGAGGCCAAGATATCCTTTTCTCCTATTTTCCCTACAACCCTTTAAGGGTTAGGCTGAGAGAGAGGAACTGGCCCAAGGTCACTCACCTGGGTTTTACGCCTAAGGCGGGACTAGAACTCACCATCTCCTGGGGATTGGTCCAATGTCATCCAGTCAGCTTTCATGCCTAAGGTGGGACCAACACTTCCAGTCTGCTGGGAGTGGCCTAAAATTTTACCCAGCCAGCTCTCGTGCTTAAGGCAGGACTAGAACTCACCATCTCCTGGTGATTGGCCCAAAGTCTCCCATTAGCTTTCATGCTTAAGGCAGGACTAGAACTCACAGTCTCCTGGTGATTGGCCCATAGTCACTCAGTTGGCTTTCATGCTTAAGGCAGGACTAGAACTCACCGTCTCCTGGTTTCTAATGTGGTACCTTAATGAATTTTTCCCAGTGCTTACTGTCTCCCCGAAGGCAACAGGAACGAGTGGGTGCCCAAGAGGGAATTCTATAGCTCCCAAGTCTCCAAGCTCCTTGGCAGATAAAACGGTTTTCCTATCCCGCAACTCTCCCCTCCTAGTCAACCTTCCAAGAGCCGGAGGAGAGTCCAGACCACTCACCTTTTTCAAGGCCATCACTTGAACGGCACAGAGTTCACTGAGGCATGCCGAGATCTTCTCCAGAGGGAGCCTGGCGAGGACCAATGCCGTCCCTGCCCAACGAGAGGATGGACAGGAGTCCGTCAAGCTGTTCTCACCCGGCTCCCCAAACACGACCAACCCTCTGAAGTGAACTCAAAAGTTTCCTTTATCGGGAAATGCCAGCAGCAAAAAGATTTCTCTCTCACCGCAGGCGAACAAGTCTGTCCGGCCGTAAGATGAAGGATTGTCTGCCACGCCTATTCATCTCCGCCCCCTGCCTTTTATCCCCAGAGCTAGGGAGGGGCTTCGCTAGCAGCGGTGGCTCTTCCGTCCCGAGGACCGGCCCATAGATTTCCACTGCTCTCCTCTCCTCTGCCTTCTGCACATTCACGCGTCAGGCACCGGACCTAGCTGTCTTCCTCCTCTTCCTCATCAGCCACCTCCAGACCTGGGGGCTGTTGACTCTCCATCTGAGGGCTGACGGACAGCCCAGGCTTCGCCTCTGTCTCTGACAGGTCCATTCCCTCTTCCCCCTTGGCACTCCCAGGTTGCCTTGACGCTGACCCCGACTCCCACGCCTCCTCCTCCTCCTCTGATTCAGCTGCTGGAAGGGCCAGCGGCCGACAGGCCGCAACACAAGCGAGTCAGGGAAGCAGGATTATGGTTTTAGCCACCTAAAGCTCTCCCCACCTGAAGGGGGGGGTGACACCTGGCCTGGGGCTGGAAGGAGGGAGGGAGGCCGTACCTTTCAAGAGTCCAACAGCTGCTTCGGGCGAGAGCATGAAGGAGTCCAGGGAACGGGCGATTTCCAGAAGGCCGGTGAAGTGCTGGGCCATGTGGTCCCGGCACACGGAGCAAATGTTGTGGATGGCTTTGGCGGCGATGGAGGCGAGAGCTTTCTCACACAAGCCCTTCATCAGGTAGCCCAGGACAGGATCTGTGGGCGGAGGAGGGAGGGGGAGAGGAGAAGCTGGATTGGGAACGCACGGGAGGGGCTTCTTCCTCACAAACATCTTTTTCATTGCCATGTTTTTTCAGCCGTTGTTCCTTCCTTCCATCCGTCCGTCCGTCCATCCTTCCTATCTTTGCTTCCATCCATCCATCTTTTCTTCCATCCATTTATTCCTCCTTCCTTCCTTCCATCCTTCCTTCCTTCCTTCCCTCCATCGATCCATCCATTCAACTTTCCTTTCATCCATCTTCTTCCTTCTATTTTTCCATCGATTCCTCATATCCTTCTATTCCTTCCATCCATCTAACCATCTTTTCCTTTATCCTTCCTTCCTTCCACCCATCCATCTTTTCTTCCTTCTATTCTTCCATCCATTTATTTATTCATCCTTCCTTCCATCCACCTTTTCTTCCTTTCATCCTTCCTTCCATCCTTCCCTCCATCGATCCATCCTTTTCTTCCTTCCATTCTTCCATCCATCCATCCACCCATCTATCTTCTTTCTTCTATTCTTCCCTCCATTTATTCATCCTTCCTTCCTTCCATCCATCTTTTCTTCCTTCCATCCTTTCATCCTTCCTTCCTTCTATCCTTTCCTCCATCGATCTATCCATCCATCCTTTTCTTCCTTCCATTCTTCCATCCATCCATCCTTCCACCCATCCATCTTCTTTCTTCTAGTCTTCCCTCCATTTATTCATCCTTCCTTCCTTCCATCCACCTTTTCTTCCTTTCTTCCATCCTTCCCTCCATCGATCCATCCTTTTCTTCCTTCCATTCTTCCATCCATCCATCCATCCTTCCACCCATCCATCTTCTTTCTTCTATTCTTCCCTCCATTTATTCATCCTTCCTTCCATCCATCTATCTTTTCTTCCTTCCATCCTTTCATCATTCCTTCCTTCTATCCTTTCCTCCATTAATCTATCCATCCATCCTTTTCTTCCTTCTATTCTTCCATTCATCCATCCATCCACCCTCCCTCCCTGCTACCTACCCACCCATCCACAAATGTCCAGACTGAAAGAGAAGGCTGTCATGGAGAGGGCTCCCACGACCAACCAAGGGATCGGCATTAATTCACCAACTGGCCCTTGGGGCTCCTCTCTGCACGGACTGGCACACAGCCTGCGCCCCCCTCCCCCGCTTGCCGGGCCCTTCCACTCACCCAGGAAATGGGGGTTCCTGTCCACCACTTCGCTCATCTCCCCCACCAGCTCGATGCTGGTGTAGCGGACCGCTGTGTGCACGGCTTCGGGGAGACGCACTACTCCGTCTAGTACTTCCACCAGGGTGGGGTTGTTCTCTCTGCAGTATGGGGGAACGGGGAAGCAGGTAAATTCTGAACCCTCAAAAAAAGCACATCGTGAACCACAGGTACCCCCAGTTTGTCCCTGGGCTCTCCAACACTTTAGGGCAGGGGTCTCCAACCTTGGCAACTTTAAGCTTTGCTGGCTGGGGGGTTCTGGGAGTTGAAGTCCGCCAGGCTTAAAGTTGCCAAGGTTGGAGACTCCTGCTTTAGGGGACCCCCTATAAAGAACCAACATCTCCCCCCCCACTTTTCTCCCACCTGCAGGAAGCCATCTAGATTCTATGGGCCAGGTCTGTGGGGTAGAGACATCCTCGCCCCCCCCTCCCCATCCCCACATGGGATGGTTGCAGGTAGTCCTCGACTTACGACCGCCTAGCGAGGGTTTGCAAATTAGGGCGGTTCCGGAAAAGGTGCTTTACAGCTTATAAGCACTTTTGGCCATCGTAAATGGTCACGAGACATGAACGCGCGATCACATTTCGGCCGCTTGGCAACTCGCCTTTACGACTCGTTGCGGTGTCCTGCGGTCATTTGATTGGGATGGGTCGTGGGTGGGTTTTTTTGGTTTTTTGTTTTTGGTCTATTTCTGGCAAAATAAAAAGTAAACAAATCCCCGCCCATTCATATTTATAACCCTGGAGTCGTTTAATAGCCACAGTGATTCGTTTAACGAACGCCGCCAGAACCGGTGTACAAATCGTGTCCGGACACCTGGGTGCCTCGACTTACAAGCGTAAATAACTTACAAGAGGAAGGTGGGGTTGCATACGTTCGCCGCGGCCTTGAGTTATTTATAAAAACAATGAAGGCGGGAACCAATAAATAAATGAGTAGAAAAATAAGCAAGCAAGTAAATAAGTCGTTACACTTGTAAGCAAGTAAATAAATAAAAAAATACTTGAAAAAGGGGGCAAGCTGGCAGCTTCCTCCCGAGTAAAAGAAGGGACTGGACAGCCGTTTGTCTGGAATGGTAACAGAGTCGCCTGCGTGAACTGGGGGGGGGTTGGACTAGATGACCTCTAAGGTCCCTTCCAACTCTGTTACTGTTAAAAGAAACCAAGCCCCCTTGAGTCAGGGGGGGAAAAGAGGCAGGAAGGCACAATCTTGGGTCCAGTTTATACTATCTGTTGTCGACTGGGAGGCCCATACAAGCACCCATGCGTGAAACCCCGCAGGGCGAACGCCCTGGCATGGCTCCCCCTCCCACTACTCACTGGTCAACGCTCTTGGCTATTGCGGCCATGATGAACAGAACGGCTTCCGTCACCTCCCAGGGCGGGTTGCCTTCTTTCAAAGTGGCGTAAAGCTGCAAAACGAAACCGAGGGAGGAGGAAGGGCGGAGGAATAATGATAATAATAAGAATAATAGTAATAAGAAGAAGAAGAAGTAATAAGAAGACGACACTTGGTTGATACCCAGGACGCTGGCAGCAACCTGTATCAACCATTAGCACCAGTCAGTGGTGTTTGTGATGCCTTTTTGAATGTTCAGTTGACGGAGTTTCATGTTTAATTAATAAAGTTAATAATAATAATAATAATAATAATAATAATAATAATAATAATAATAATAATAATAATAATAATAATAATAATAATAATGGGACAACTTATGTATGCTACTATGCCAGTTTTCCACCTTAGGCACCAGAGCCTTTGGGCCAATCACCAGGCAACGGTGAATTCTAGTTCTGCCTTGGGCATGAAAGCCGGCTGCATGACTTTGGGCCAATCACTGGGCGACGGTGAATTGTAGTTCTGCCTTGGGCATGAAAGCCGGCTGCATGACTTTGGGCCAATCACCGGGCGATGGTGAATTCTAATTCTGCCCTGGGCATGAAAGCCGGCTACATGACTTTAGGCCAATCACCGGGCGACGGTGAATTCTAATTCTGCCCTGGGCATGAAAGCCGGCTGCATGACTTTGGGCCAATCACCGGGCGACGGTGAATTCTAATTCTGCCCTGGGCATGAAAGCCGGCTACATGACTTTGGGCCAATCACCGGGCGACGGTGAATTCTAGTTCTGCCTTGGGCATGAAAGCCGGCTACATGACTTTAGGCCAATCACTGGGCGACGGTGAATTGTAGTTCTGTCCTGGGCATGAAAGCCGGCTGCATGACTTTGGGCCAATCACCGGGCGACGGTGAATTCTAGTTCTGCCCTGGGCATGACAGCCGGCTGCATGACTTTGGGCCAATCACCGGGCGACGGTGAATTCTAGTTCTGTCTTGGGCATGAAAGCCGGCTGCATGACTTTGGGCCAATCACCGGGCGACGGTGAATTCTAGTTCTGTCTTGGGCATGAAAGCCGGCTGCATGACTTTGGGCCAATCACCGGGCGACGGTGAATTCTAGTTCTGCCTTGGGCATGAAAGCTGGCTACATGACTTTGGGCCAATCACCGGGCGACGGTGAATTCTAGTTCTGCCCTGGGCATGAAAGCCGGCTGCATGACTTTGGGCCAATCACCAGGAGATGGTGAGTTCTAGTCCTGTCTTAGCCAGGAAAGCCGGCTGGGTGATTCTGGACCAATCACCAGGAGACAGGGAGTTCTAGTCCTACCTTAGGCATGAAAGCCAGCTGCGTGACTTTGGGCCGGTCACTAGTCCCAGCCCACCTCACAGGGTTGTTGTTTTGGAAAAACAGGGAGCAGGAAGGAGGGATTAGCTATGCGTGCTGCCTTGAGTTACGTCTATAGTAACCAAGGTGAAATAAAAATAAAGATAAATAAAAACAGGAAGGAAGAGGTAACGGTGGGCCTACCGGACGAGTCCCTTCCCCTTCCGGCCCTCACCTGGGCAAAGCACTCTACGGAGCCAACCAGGAAGATCAAATCCTTGACGAGATCTGAGACTCGCATCCGGAACTCCCCAAAATCATCTGTTTCCTCAGGGATTCCTTCCTAGGATTTGGGGAAGAAAGGACGTCACTCAAGAGAGCCAACGCTGAGCAGGGGCTGGCTGAAGGATTCTGGGAGTTGAAGTCCACAGGTCGTATAAGCCGCCACACTGGTGGGTTAGTCCTCGGCTTCACAACGGAGTCAAAATTTCCGTCGCTAAGCGAGACAGTTCTTAAGTGAGTTTTGCCCCATTTTACGACTTTTCTTGCCAGATTTGTTCAGTCAATCAAGTGAGAAACACGTTCCGCGAATCTGGCTGCCACCAAGATCACATGACCTTGAGGCCCGGGTGAATGAAAAAATTGATGATTTTTTTAATAAAAAATTTAAAAAAATCGGGATTTAAAAAAAAATTTAAATCGGATTTTTTTTTAACGTTTATCCAATTTATTTTAATAAAATGCTTTTGGAGTAAAAATCTATCTAACGATTAGTTTTCTGTTGAAGATACATTCCTAATTTAGTTTATTCAGCATGAAATGGAGCGGAGTTATCTAGCATGAGGCTGTAGGAGGAGGAGCTGCTGCGGGACAGTATTTTGACACAGTATTTTGTTGTTTTCCTCTGAAAACAACAAAATACCTTATCCCACCAGACTTGAAATCCTAGGCTTAGAAAACTTGGAACTCCGTCGCCTTCGACAAGACCTGAGTTTAACTCACAGAATCATCTATTGTAATGTCCTTCCTGTCAAAGACTACTTCAGCTTTAATTGCAATAATACTAGAGCAACTAATAGATTTAAACTTAATGTCAACCGCTTTAATCTAGATTGCAGAAAATATGACTTCTGCAACAGAATCATCAGTGCTTGGAATACTTTACCTGACTCTGTGGTCTCTTCCCATAATCCTAAAAGCTTTAACCAAAAACTTTCTACTATTGACCTCACCCCATTCCTAAGAGGACCATAAGGGGCGTGCATAAGCGCACAAACGTGCCTACCGTTCCTGTCCTATTGTTTTTCTTTTCTTCTTCCTATATATATGCTTATACCTCCTTATATTTACCCATATATGTGTTTATATATTATATAATCTTTTTGTATGATACCTACATATATTGTTGTGACAAAATAAATAAATAAATAAATAAAGTTGACGGTCGCTCTTTAAAAAAGTTATGATTTCAATCGAGCCTTTTTACTAGCGATTCAAATCCCGGTTTAAATCGACTCGATTGAAATCAAATCCACCCTGCACGGAACCGTCTCGTCTCCTCCCCCCTCCGACACAGGTTAGGGACTGCCAGCCTGAAGACCAACACGGGGTGGGAGGGTGCGTGGAGGGGAGTGGGCTTACGTGGTCGGGGTCCAGCTGGCAGTGGCGGGCGAGGGCGTGAAGAAGCCGCTGAATGTAGGCCTTGAAGATGCTGTGAATGATGGCATCGTCCGTCTTGTACAGGTGCTCCCCCAGCCGGTACCAGAAGTTGAAGGATATCTCGACCACCTGGGAGTCGCGAGTAGGGATTACAGATTAACAGACTTGGCAGGGACCTGGTAGGTCATCTAGTCCAACCCCCACCCACCCACACCACCCAAGCAGGAGACCCTACACCGTTTCTGAAAGAGAGCAGTCGAATCTCTTCTTGAAAGCCTCCAGTGATGAAGCTCCCACAGCTTCTGAATAACAGAATAACAGAGTTGGAAGGGACCTTGGAGGTCATCTAGACCAGGGGTCTCCAACCTTGGCAACTTTAAGACTGGCGGATTTCAGCTCCCAGAACCTGGGAATTCTCCTGGAGAATTCTAGGAGTTGAAGCCCTCTAGGCTTAAAGTTGCCAAGATTGGAGACCCCTGGTCTAGACCAACCCCAACCCCACCCAAGCAGGAGACCCTATACCGTTTCTGACAGAGGGCAGCCCAGTCTCTTCTTGAAAGCCTCCAATGATGAAGCTCCCACAGCTTCTGAAGGCAACTTCTGTCCCATGGGTTGACTGTTCTCACTGTCAGAAAATTCCTCCTTATTTCCAGGTTGAATCTCTCCTGGATCAGTTTCCATCCATTAGTCCTTGTCTGGCCTTCGGGTGCCTTGGAAAACAGCCTGACCCCCCCAATTACTCTCTGTGGCAGCTCCTCAAATATTGGAAGACGGCTGTCCTGTCTCCCCTGGTCCTTCTCTTTACTAGACTAGCCAGGCCCAGTTCCTGCAACTGTTCTTTGTATGTTTTAGTCTCCAGTCCCCTAATCATCTTCATTGCTCTTCTCTGCACTCTTTCTAGAGTCTCAACATCTTTTTTTTATTATTTTATTTTTATTTGAATTTATATCCCGCCCTTCTCCAAAGACTCAGGGCGGCTTACATTGTGTAAGGCAATAGTCGTCATCCATTTGTATATTATATACAAAGTCAACTTTTATTGCCCCCAACAATCTGGGTCCTCATTTTACCTACCTTATAAAGGATGGAAGGCTGAGTCAACCTTGGGCCTGGTGGGACTCGAGCCTGCAGTAATTGTAATTGCAGGCAGCTGTGTGTTAATAACAGACTGCATTAGCCTGTTGAGCCACTTCCCAGCCTTTTTTTACATGGCAACCAAAACCGGACGCAGGATTCCAAGTGTGGCTTTACTAAGGCTTTGTAGAGTGGTATTAGTACCTCCCTTGATCTTGATTGGATCCCTCTGTTCATGCAATTTAGGATTGCATTGGCATTTTTTTGCAGCCGCAGGACACGGTTGGCTCATACTTAACTGGTTGTCCACTAAGACTCCAAGATCCCTCTCACAGTTCCTGCTAGTGAGCCTGGTTTCACCGAGTTTATATATATGCACTTTTGGTTTTTTCTTGCCTAAGTGTAAGACTTTACTTTTCTATACATTGAATTTCATTTTGTTAGACAGGGCCCAGTGATAGGGGGTCCTTTTAATTCCCTCCCCCCTTCTGGCAGAAGGCGGCAGCCTCCCCCCCCCCACAACGCACTCTTGAGCACCCCAAAATGTTCAAGAGGGTCGCAGTTTCTACCAAGGAAGTGGAAGGTTGAGATTGGGGCTTCGTACCTCGTACTGGGGATGTCCCGCACAGATCAGGAGCAGCTCAATAGTCCGCAGGTCCCCCAGACCTTGGCCCGGGGTGCAGACGATTTTGTCCAGGAAGGTCTCGCAGAGTTCGGTGAAGATCCGACAGTAATTGAGGACTCTACAAAAAACAGCGAGACGATAGGTGAGTCAGCAAGACAATTTTAGCAGGGGCAAAAATCAGGCAGACGAAGCGATGCGATTTCTTGCGGGAAATCAAGAGCGTCCTCGTCTTAACGACGAGCGGGGGCCGAATTTTCCATTCGCAGCGAAGCGCAGCAAGGAAGGGTGTAAGTGAACCCTGCCTGGTTTGATGACTTTCGGTTTGCTTTTTGCCCACGGTGGTTAAGTGAAACACTGCGGTTCTTAAGTGAATCGTGTAGTCTTTAAGCGAACTCGGCTTCTCCGCTGACTTTGGCTTTGTCCGAAGCTGGACGGGGAGATCGCAAGGGGTGATTGCTGGATCGGCCGAAAATGGTCATAAATATACGACGGTTGTCGGGCGTCTAAATTTTGACCACAGGACCGCAGTGAGGGGGAGAGGGGTACGACGGTTGTTAAGCAGGAGAACCAGTCCTAAGTCACTTTCTTCAGTGCCGTCGTAACTTCGAACAGTAGGTAAGCCAGTGGTAATCAACCTGGTCCCTACCGCCCACTAGTGGGCGCTCCAGCTTTCATGGTGGGCAGTAGGGGTTTTGTCCGATACTGAAGCACTTTTTTTCAATTTAATTGACTTTTAAAAAAAATTTCATAGCATTATTTAAAAACATTTTCATTAGGTTTTCATAAAATTCCCCGTGACAATTTAAATTTCTGAAAATATACTATTTGTATCGCCCGCGCATAAGTTTAGTTCACGTTACGTAAGTAAAACTAAATGGCGCTATAGTGCGGCCGCAAACAAAAGAGCCTCGTCCCAGAATAGCTCGAGCATCTCCCCCCTCACTACCCAGCTGTAACAGACAAGCAGAGCGCGTAGCCGGAGGCCCCCACCCCACAAACCCAATCCACAATGCGCAAGAGGCAAGCACAGACGACAATACACGGTGCACTACTGTGGAACCGGTGGACGGATAGAAAATTTTACTACTAACAGAGATACAAAAGTGGGCGGTAGATATAAAAAGGTTGACTACCCCTGACTTAAGCCAATGCTTGCAAGTCGAGGGTCACCTGCGTTTAATAATTTCTTCCGATTCCAGATTTATATGCATGGATGCTGCCTTCGTGGGGATTGCAGGTAGGGCTCGACTTGTTCACTCGGGGGCCGTTCGAAATTACGACGGTACCGAAGAATGTGAGTTATGACCTTGGGAGCATTCTTCAGGATCACGTGATCATAATTCAGGTGCTTGGCAAGGGCTTGACACTTGCAGTGTCCCTGGGATCATGTGATCCCCTTTTGAGACCCTCTGCCAAACAATGGCAAGCCAGATTCACTTCACGAATCAACCAGCTGGCTCTCACGCCTAAGGCGGGACTAGAATTCCCAGTCTCCTGGTGACTGGCCCAAAGTCACCCAGTTGGCTTTCATGTCTAAGGCGGGACTAGAACTCCCAGTCTCCCAGTGATTGGCTCAAAGTCACCCAGCCGCCTTTCATGCCTAAGGCAGGACTAGAAATCCCAGTCTCCTGATGACTGGCCCAAAGTCATCCAGTTGGCTTTCATGTCTAAGGCGGGACTAGAACTCCCAGTCTCCCAGTGATTGGCTCAAAGTCACCCAGCCGCCTTTCATGCCTAAGGCAGGACTCGAAATCCCAGTCTCCTGATGACTGGCCCAAAGTCACCCAGTTGGCTTTCATGTCTAAGGCGGGACTAGAACTCTCTATCTCCTAGTGATTGGCCCAAAGTCACCCAGCTGGCTTTCGTGCCTAAGGCAGAACTAGAACTCACCGTCTCCTGGTGATTGGCTCAAAGTGACCCAGCTGGCTTTTGTGCCTAAGGCAGAACTAAAACTCCCCGTCTCTTGGTGATTGGCCCAAAGTCACCCAGCTGGCTTTCATGCCTAAGGTGGGACTAGAACTCTCTATCTCCTGGTGATTGGCCCAAAGGTACCCAGTTGGCTTTCATGCTTAAGGCGGGACTAAAACTCACCGTCTCCTGGTGATTGGCCCAAACACACCCAGCTGGGTTTTATGCCCAAGGCGGGACTAGAATTCCCAGTCCCCTGGTGATTGGCTGAAAGTCACCCGGTTGGCTTTCGTGCTTAAGGCGGGACTAGAATTCACCGTCTCCTAGTAATTGGCTCAAAGTGACCCAGCTGGCTTTCGTGCCTAAGGCGGGACTAGAACTCATTGTCTCCCAGTTTCTAACCTGGTGCCTCTTGGGAACATCTCCTTGAACTGAGATTGGAAATTCAACACAGCCGCACGTCTGACTGCCAGCCTGGCTGCACACCTTGCTCTCAAACTCCTCCCAGCAACAGGGACCAGGGGAAGGATGCGCCAGGTACTCACTTGTCCAAGTCCTCGCGGGCCACGGCCATGTGGTACGCCGTCTCCAGTGTCAGGACGCCCTGGAAGAGCTGCAGGGCGAGGGGCAGGTTGGTCTCCACGTTCTCGATGGCGTAGAGGGCGGAGCAGATGCAGTCCGATGCGGCTTCGTGCAGGTTGGACGACGTCTTGTCCTGTTGCTGGAAAAAGAGGCCACCCGGAGATCCTGCTTAATCCTCCCGCACGGATCTCCATTAACATTTAGCCTCCTTTTCCCCGCGCCCAAATATTACCTGATTAACTGTGGTTATTCACACTTCCCCGCCACATTGGATGGAGAGGGTGACACACCTGTATCTAATCACGTGGACACGTGACCACGGGGTGGGGTGGGGGGCATCAGAACTTTGAATTCAGGTCCTAACTAGCATCGAGGTAGGTCAGTTGTAAGTCGAGAACTTTCTGTACCTACACCAATTCTATCGGGGTTGTGTTAAAGATGGCAGTCCCTTTGATCTTCTACCTAACTGTCTCCTGACATAATGGGGAATGTGGTTGTAGATCTGTCATAATTGCGAACAGTCGTTAAGTCGAGCGCCGCCTGTCCTCCTCATAACCAAGCAGGCTAGATTTCCACCAAGCCTCATTAGCCGACGTACAAGTAGTCCTCGACTTACAACAGTTTGCTTAGTGACCGTTTGAAGTGATCACTTAGTGACCACTGGAAAAAAGTGGCCGACGACCGTTTTTCACACTTAGGACCGTTGTAGCGTTGGTCGCGTGATTTACATTCGGATGCTCGACAGCTGACTCGCGTTTATGACGGTGGCAGTATCCCCGGGTCACACAATCCTCTTTTTGCAACCTTCTGACAAGCAAAGTCAACGAGCAAACCAGATCCACTTCACAACCAACGTGGCTCATTTAACAACCGTAGCAATTCACTTAACAAATGCGGCGAGGAAAGTCGTGAAACGGGGCAAAACTCACTGAATGCATTCATCGCTCAAGGACGACAACAAAAAAATTTGTTGGCTCAATTTGTGGTCGTAAGTGGAGGACGACCTGCCGTTTCAAGAAAAGAAAGAAAAAAAAGGTGGGGGAGGGAGGGAGAATCAGATCACACAAATTTTGAAAAACGAATGTGCTTGTAAGCCGTCCTCGGTTTACGACCATAATGGAGCCTGCCCCAATCACTGTCCTTAAGTTGTGACGGTTGTAAAAAAGAGCCTTGTAATTTGACCTGGCTTTGTGACAAATTTAATGACAGCGGTTAAGCAACCAGGGGAGGTTTTGCCGGAAAGTCTGTCTCGTGAAAGGGGGATTGTGTGACTCATACACACACACACACACACACACACACACACACACACACACACACACACACACACAGGACACTGCAAATGGCCCGTAAATGTGGGACGGGAGGTCCGAAGTTCAGTCACATGATCAAGAGGAAGTCCGGGAGACACGAGCGATGACTTAATTAGCCAGCAACTATCAGCTCTGGCAGCAAACTAGCGAGCGTCTGCCAAGTGTCTTTGTTATATCTCTTGATGCCGATGAGTCAGCCAGGAAACCAGGAACAAACAAGACTTCAGCTCTAATTCTCCCTCTAAGCAGCTGATTTGCTCGACACGAAGTAGTATAGCAGCCCTTGCTGCTTTTATATCCTGTGGGGTGTGGCTCCGTGGCTCAGCACTTCCTAGGCCTGCCCCACCCTTGCTTCTGTTGTTCCCGCCTCTCCTGCCTACGAAACCTAGGGTCCAGCCAGGCCTGATTGCCATCAGCTGGGTCTGGAGGCATGGCCTGGGGGGGGAAGAGTCAGGGGACGGAGGCCTCGTTATCTCCTCCACCTGGCCTGCCTCTGGATCCTGGAGCTGAGCCAGGGAAGCCGGTGGTCCAGAGGTAAGTCCTGATGGTCCTTCCCCCTCACTTTCCGAGTCACTTTCTGGCAGGGGACCCGGCTCAGGGGGCGCAGACACAACACCATCAATACTTTGAATGCAGGTTTTGACTAGCCCCCAAGGTAGCTCTGTCGTAATTCGGAGCAGTCGTTAAGTGGAGGATTACCTGTCTTTAAGGCCCCGTTTACCAGGGTTGTGTTTAATATGGCGTCTTGATCTTCTTCCTAACCGTATGCTGACATAAAGGGGGAGATGTGCTGGTCCACCTGTTCGGGGTCCTACCAGGGTTTTGCTCCCACCCCCAAAGTTCCGACACCTGCATGGCGTCTTCCTCCTCGGCACTTGAGTGCCCAGCTGCCCCTCCAAGGCTTGTGAAGGGGGGACCCCCGGGACACGCACCAGAACCTCAAAAAGCAGGGAGAGCAACTTGCTGTTCGCCATGAAGGTGCTGTCCAGAACGCCCAGGTTGAACCAGCTTCCCAGGCACCGGAAGATCTTGATGAGCATCTTCTCGTCGCTCCCGGCTTTCTCCACACAGGTCATCTGCGGGAGAGGAAGAAGAGACCCCGGTTCAGCTTCCCTCAAGGAACGGCCGCAAGAGGGCACAGGGGCCGGCCCACCCACCATGGCGGTGTTTCTCAAGCGTGAAGCCTTGTGCGAGAAGGCACTGATGATGTTACCTAGTTGGGTCATGAAACGTCGGCAAGAAAAACACCCAGCTCAGAGAGCACCAAGGACCCTTCCTTCCTTCCTCCTCCTCCTCCTCCTCCTCTCCCACTTCTCCTTCTCTTCCACTCCACAAATCCCCCTCACTTCTAGCACTGATGATGTTACCTACTTGGGTCATGAAAGGTCTGCAAGAAAACCACCAAGCTCAGAGACCACCAAGGACCCTACAGTTCTCCTCCTCCTCTCCCACTTCTCCTCCTCCTCCTCTCTACAAACCCTACTCCCTTCTAGCACTGATGATGTTCCCTAGTTGAGTCGTGAAACGTCCACAAGAAAACAACCAAGCTCAGAGAGCACCAAGGATCTCACCGTCCTCCTCTTCCTTCATCTTTCTCACTTTCATTCCTTCTTACTCCCCCTCCCCTCCCCTTCTTCTTCCTCCTCCTCTCCACAAACTGCTCCTCCCTTCTAGCACTGATGATATTCCATAGTTGGGCCACGAAACGTCTGCAAAGAAACCACCAAACTCAGAGACCACCCAGGGCCTCACAGTCCTCCTCCTCTTCTTCCCTTTCGTTCCTTCTTTTGCTTCTGACCTAGGCTCCCTTAACAAGCAAGAATTAGTCCTGGAAAAGTTCCAATTCATTAGAGATGTCATGTTGGCACAGCTGGGAAAACCCGAAACTGAAAGCTTCCAGGTTTTCCACAGCCAGTTGACAGTTCACAGCCCTGCCTCACACCCACAAGTTCATCACATTGTCCAATCAACTCTTCACACTCAACTGGATACAATCTTCAGGCAGTCTACATCAGACACTGGATGTCCTTGAATATGGGATGTTGTTATGACTAACTTTCTACCGCTCCAACAACCACCCCCTCCCAGCTTCCCCAGCTAAAATATGTGGCAGTTAAGAAGCAAAAAGAAAATTGCCTTCCAAAACTGACACGACTATGAATTAAGTTCATTCACAGTCAGCGAAGTTTGTCCAAACAGTTTTTCCAAAGGAATATTTCTCAACACACCTTTATCTCGTTTGGCAAGCTGCCATGTAACTTGTTTCCAAACGCAGCGCAAGGCAAAACCCGGCACAGAGTCTCTCAGAGTCATGGAATGAACGCATTGTTTCCTGCAAAAGCCCATTCCCCGTTCGCTCCTCTTTTATTTCCTATGGGAGGGGCCAATCACCTCCAAGCTGTGGCTTTACTCCCAAGTCGACCCTGCTTTCTGAGCTGTCTTCTGGCAGCTCTGCGCATGCACACACTGGGAACGGGCTCCAGCCGTTCCTCTGCCTCGCTGCTGTTTATCTCCCTCTCTGCCTCCGATGCAGAGCCTTGGTCCGAGCATTTCCCAGCCGCCAGGACTGGCCCATGTTCCTCCCCAACCTCCACACTGTCCGACTCTGCTACCAGCTCCGCTGGCCACTGGCAGGCCACAACAGCTTCCTCTTCCTCCTTCTCTTCCCCTACTCCTAACTCCTCTCCACAAACTGCCCCTTCCTCCCAGCACTGATGATGTTACCTAGTTGGGTCATGAAATGTCTGCAAAAAAACCACCAAGCTCAGAGACCACCAAGGGCCCCTCATTGCAACTCCGAGCTATAAATATTCTCTTTTATTGATCCCATCTTATACTCAGATCAGTGGGGTTCAGTTGCACCAAGCCACCCTCTTGATTTTATGACCGACAAGGAACCCCAGATTCAAATCTTCCCAACTTCTAGGCCAGGGGTCTCCAACCTTGACAACTTTAAGACTGGTAGACTTCAACTCCCAGAATTCCTCAGCCAGCTTTGCTTTGCGGGAGTTAAAGTCCACAAGTCTTAAAGTTGCCAAGATTGGAGACCCCTGTTCTAGGCTTCTCCATGGGTCTCTCTACAAGAAGCTACAACTGAATTGAACTGCTAATGTTTCGAACCCAAACTCACCAGGAGGGAGACCACCGTGCTGGAGTAGAAGGCCAGATCTTCGATGATCTCAGTGCGTCGGTTGGCCCCGATCCGCAAGGACCGGCTGTGAACTTCTTCGGGGAGCACCGTCAGAATCTCCAGCAGGAAGGGAAGGGACGTCACGTCGTTATTGTACCTGAGGTCCCCCGGAAAGGTGAGAAGACACGGAATTAGAATTTAGAGTTAGAATAACTTCATTGTCGCTTTGAGGGCATGCTAATTGGCATACTGTCAGTTTTGGAAGGCAATTTTCTTTTTGCTTCTTAACTGCCACATATTTTAGCTGGGAAAATTGGGAGAGGGTTGTTGTTGGAGCGATAGAAAGTTAGTCATAACAACATTCCGTATTCAAGGACATCCTGCGTCTGATAGAGACTGCCCGAAGGTTGTATCCAATTGAGTGTGAAGAGTTGATTGGACAATGTGATGAACTTGTGGGTGTGAGGCAGGGCTGTGAACTGTCAGCTGGTGTGGAAAACCCGGAAGCTTTCAGTTTCGGGTTTTCCCAGCTGTGCCAACATGACATCTCTAATAAATTTGAACTTTGAGGAACCTCAAGCCTGAGAGCTTTATTTTGTTGGGGGTGTTCCTTGGAACCCTGACACATACATTAAAATGAAATTTCGTTGCATGCGGCTCTCAAAAGCAGGGGTGATATGCTCCTGGATCGGACCGGATCACGGGATCCAGTAGCGATCACGGAGGTGAGTTCGGTGATCCGGAAGCGATGGCGGAGCAAAGCTCCAGCCACCCGTCCAGGTGTCATTACTTCCTGCTTTTAACCAGGAAGTAATGTGTTTTTTACCTTCTGTGCATGCGCAGGTTTTGCACATGCACAGGTCTGTGCGCGCATGTGACGCGCGTGTGTGGCGTGCACACTTCCGAACCGGTAAGGAAGGTAAGTAGATTTCATCCCCCTGCTCAAAATGTCACCCGCCTCCAATATACACTACATAAGTATGATAAAATAAGTAAATAAATAAAAATAGAATTTTAGGATTAGGATTAAATGTAGAATGGAATGGAATGGAATGGAATAGAACTTTATTGTCACTCTGAACGTACACTAAGCAGCATACATTAAAATGAAATTTCTTTTTTTTCCACTTTTTTATTTTTTTAACAAAAAAGAACAATACGTAACATAGGTTGACATAAAGCATATATTCCTTCTTTACATCAGCTTCGTTTCCTTTCGCCGCGAACTTAAAACTTATTTATTTCGTATGGCTGGACTAGCTTGATTTTTACCTTTAAATTTTAATTGAATTTGATGGGTTTTTAAAGTTTTGTAATTTTATGGGGGAGTATGTTATTTTAACATTTGGGCAAATTTAAATTAGTTTTTTAAGGGATGTTATTAACTATTGTGTGTATCTGTATTTTATCTGCCTGTTCACCGCCCTGAGTCCTTCGGGAGAAGGGCGGTATACAAATTAAAATATTCATTCATTCATTCATTCTTATTCTTCTCATATTTACATCCTTATTCCACCCCCCTCGTTTAAGTATACTTTTCTTTCTTGTCCCATTCTCTCTTATTTCTTTTTGCTATCCTATCTATCCTTCTAACTCTTCGTTTTCTTTCGTACAGTGCCATGTTATATACACGTATACATAAGCTTTTCACCTTTTTTCATCATCCAGTGTTTCTAGTCTCTAGAAACAGTTATACAATTTGTTCCATATTATGTAGTATTCCGACTTTTTTTCTTTTAAAATGAAATTTCGTTGCATGCAGCTCTCAAAGGGTCACCTACCTCCAATACACACTACATAAGCATGACAAATTAAACAAATGGTTGTAAGTCAAGAACCATCTGTATAGGGGTGTGTGTGTGTGTGTATATATATCTATATCTATATCTATGTAGGTCTTTGGTTATTCGGGTTTTCTCCCGCGTAAAATTGGAAGTGTCTTGGCGACGTTTCGACGAAGTCTCATTCGTCATCTTCAGGCTTCAGCTTCGTGCTTCTGGGAGCAATGTGGGAAGCACGAAGCTGAAGCCTGAAGATGACGAATGAGACTTCGTCGAAACGTCACCAAGACACTTCCAATTTTACGCGGGAGAAAACCCGAATAACCAAAGACCTACATACAAACACCTGCGAAAACCTCAGAAAACATCTATATCTATATTTATATCTATATGTTATATATATGTGTAGTTTCCTGCCTGGGCAGGGGGTTGGACTAGAAGACCTCCAAGGTCCCTTCCAACTCTGTTATTATGTTATATGTTATGTTACCCTCGCAACCAACGACCATAATGGGCAGGCTTCACTACAGTCGTATGTTGGGGACTACCTGTGCAGTTGAAAATAAATCAAACGCTGTCAAATTGGAGCTGAGCAGGGAGGCTGCAATTCTTCTAAACTTCCAACATCTGGTCTGGAGGGAAGGTTTTGTGCTTGGAAACCATCCCTACAGGAGCCACCTGTCCTCCCGCTTGGATTTGTACCCGGCGCATTGCTGCGGGGACACGGACGCAACCTGGGTTTTGATTGGCTGCTTTCAGACCCAATCTGAAAAAGGGGGAGACTTACTTTTCAACCAAGGTGTGTACGCAGCCTTTCCAGGAGGCCATCTGCAAGGCCAGGTCTGCTATGGCTAACGCCAGCTGCGGAGGGAGAGCAGGAGAGAAAGGGAAGGCCGGAGGTCAGAGGTAGATCATAGATAGCAACAGCACTTAGACTTACCGTGTTTTTCGGACTATGAGACTTTAGAGGAGGAAAACAAGAAAAAAAATTTGCCTCTGCCTCCGCAGCCCGTTCGCCTCCAATCGCTGCAAACGGGCGGCAGCGATCAGCAGCGGCAATACCCGCTGCCTAGAACAGCTGATCGGCGCGGCAACAATCCTACCACCCCCACCGCAATTTTCGCTGTATAAGATGCACTGACACTTCCATCCACTTTTTGAGGTGGGGGGAAGTGCAACTTATAGTCCGAAAAAATACGGTACATACCACTTTTACAGGGCCAGCCTCTTGCTCCCAACAATCTGGGTCCTCGTTTGACCGATCTTGGAAGGACGGAAGGCTGAGTCAACCTTGAGCCGGTCAGTATCGAACTCCAGGCTGTGGGCAGTGAGTTAGTCTGCATTACTGCATTCTAAACACTGCACCACCATGGCTCTTAATAAGATAAGAGGATCCCGTGCAAAGCAGATCCCCAGAATGAGATTCTTCAATCTGGTGGCTCAACAGACTAAGCAGTCTGTTATTAACAGCAGCTGCTTGCAATTACTGCAGGTTCAAGTCCCACCAGGCCCAAGGTTGACTCAGCCTTCCATCCTTTATAAGGTAGGTAAAATGAGGACCCAGATTGTTGGGGGCAATAAATTGACTTTGTATATAAATATACAAATAGGATGAAGACTATTGCTTAACACAATGTAAGCCGCCCTGAGTCTTCGGAGAAGGGCGGGATATGAATTCAAATAAAAAATAAATTAAAAATAAATTTAAAAAAGAATAGAGCTGGAAGGGACCTTGGAGGTCTTCTAGTCCAGCCACCTGCTCAAGCAGGGGACCCTACACCATTTCAGACAGGAGGCTGCCCAGTCTCTTCTTAAAAGACACTGGACCCAAAGTTTCTGGTGGCAAGCTGTTCCACTGGTTAATTGTCCTCACTGTCAGGAAATTCCTCCTTAATTCTAGCTTGCTTCTCTCCTTGATTAGTTTCCAACCGTTGCTTCTTGTCCTGCCATTTTGGTACTTGGGAAAATAGGTTGACCCCCCTCCTCTTTGTGGCAGTCCCTCAAATATTGAAACACTGCTATCATGTTCCCCCCCCCAGTCCTTCTTTTATCTAGACTGGCCAAACCCAAATCCTGCAGCTGTTCTTCCTATGTTTTAATCTCCAGGCCTTTAACCATCCTAGTTGCTCTTTGCTACACTTTTCCCAAAGGAATATGCCTGTGCTACATCAGGGCTCCCCAATCTGTGGGCCATGGCTTAATCGCCACCAGGCCACATGAATGGCTGGCTGACACACATGCCTCTGCGAACATCAATGGCCTCACTTGCGCGAGCGTCGTTGTGGGCATTTGTGGCCCCTCTTGTATGTCGTTGCCATTGCAAGCGTTCGTGTGCGCACATATGCGCCTGCCCCTCCCACAAAGTCATCCCCTCTGTCCCTCCTCTACCCGCTCTGCACCACCAACCTGGAAAGGTTGAGGAATGCTGTACTATATAGTACAGGGGTCTCCAACCTTGGCAAACCCTGTTCCAATATCTCAGGGGTTGCCCCAAAGAAGAGGGAGTCGGGCTATTCTCCAAAGCACCTGAGGGTAGAACAAGAAGCAATGGGTGGAAACTAATCAAGGAAAGAAGCAACTTAGAACTAAGGAGAAATTTCCTGACAGTTAGAACAATTAATAAGTGGAACGACTTACCTGCAGAAGTTGTGAATGCTCCAACACTGGAAATTTTTAAGAAAATGTTGGATAACCATTTGTCTGAGATGGTGTAGGGTTTCCTGCCTGGGCAGGGGGCTGGACTAGAAGGCCTCCAAGGTCCCTTCCAACTCTGTTGTTATGTTATGTTAAATGTTATGTTATGTTAAAACTTTAAGCCTGGCGGACTTCAACTCCCAGAATTCCCCAGCCAGCTTTGCCCCATTGTGGATATCTGGCAGTCTTTCCATCTTTGTACCTATAATCATCTCCTTGCAGTCGCTAGTTACAAAAAGAATCTGCCGTAAGGTCTATTCTAGCTTAGCCGTTCATTGAAGCTGGCTGGGGGATTCTGGGAGTTGAAGTCCACAAGTCTTAAAGGGACCAAGGTTGGAGATCCCTGGTATAGTATACGTCTATTCTTGCTGGACCAGATCAAAGCCTGTCCTGCCCAGATTTCAGAGTGACCCACGGAGGCCCCCCCAAGCGAGGCAGGAGGAGGTTTGGGTGGGTCTCCAAGCTGCTGCCAGAGCTAAGCGTGCCCACCAGATGCTCACCTGGGTGACAATGACGGGGGACATGTCTTTTAAGTTCTGGATGTGGGAAAGCAGGGAGTCGCGGAGGGAGACGTGGGAATCGGTGGGGAGCTCATAGAATGAGGTCTGGATTTTCATCTTCATGGTTTGTGCTGCGAAGTAGCAGGACTCCACGTCCTGCTGGATCTGTAGCAAGTGGTCGGAGATCTCCCAGGCGTGGACCTTTTGGGATGGGGAGAGAGAGAGAGAGAGAGAGAGAGAGAGAGAGAGAGAGAGAGAGAGAGAGAGAGAGAGAGAAATGCCATCAGGACCCAAGACAAGAAACCACAGTCCGCATTCTCAAGCTCTTTTGAAGGACGCCCAACAAGGGCTCAGCCACAGTTGAGGCGGTTGGACTAGAAGACCTCTAAGGTCCTTTCCAACCCTATGAGTCTAAACCTAACAAGGGCCTCTGGTGGCTCAACAGACTAATGCAGTCTGTTATTAACAGCAGCTGCTTGCAATTACTGCAAGTTCAAGTCCCACCAGGCCCAAGGTTGTCTCAGCCTTCCATCCTTTATAAGGTAGGTAAAATGAGGACCCAGATTGTTGGGGGCAATAAAAGTTGACTTTGTATATAATATACAAATGGATGAGACTATTGCTTAACACAATGTAAGCCGCCCTGAGTCTTCGGAGAAGGGTGGGATATAAATTCAAATAAAATAAATAAATAAATAAACTTTATTTATTTATTTATTTATTTATCTATTTATTTTATTTAATTCTGTAAATCACATATAAGAAAACAAGAAATCACATATAAGAAAACAAACAAATATAAGAAAACAAACACCCAACCAGAAAAACACAGACTTCAGAGGATAATTAGAATTGCAGAAAAAATAATGGCTATCAACGTGATTTCCATTGAAGACCTGTATACTGCACGAATCAAGAAGAGGGCCGTGAAAATATTTACTGACCCCTCGTATCCTGGACATAAACTGTTTCAACTCCTACCCTCAAAACGACGCTATAGAGCACTGCACACCAGAACAACTAGACACAAAAACAGTTTTTTCCCGAAGGCCATCACTCTGCTAAACAAATAATTCCCTCAACACTGTCAAACTATTTACTGAATCTGCACTACTATTAATCTTCTCATAGTTCCCATCACCAATCTCTTTCCACTTATGACTGTATGACTATAACTTGTTGCTGGCAATCCTTATGATTTATATTGATATATTGATCATCAATTGTGTTGTAAATGTTGTACCTTGATGAAGGTATCTTTTCTTTTATGTTCACTGAGAGCATATGCACCAAGACAAATTGCTTGTGTGTCCAATTCACACTTGGCCCCTTACAGACCTCTTAGAATGGGGTGAGGTCAACAGTAGACAAATCCCCCAAATCCTATAGAAGTCCTAGTGCCTTCAGGGGCTTTGGAAAATAAGTTGACCCCCTCAAATACTAGAATACTGCTATCATGTGTGTGTCCCCCCCCCCCAGTCCTTCTCTTCTCTCAACTGGCCAAACCCATTTCCTGCAACCGTTCTTCATATGTTTTAGCCTCTGGGCCTTTGATCATCTTAGTTGCTCTTCTCTGCACTTTTTCCAAAGTCTCAACATCTTGTTTGTAATGTGGTGACTAAAACTGGATGCAGCATTCTAGGTGTGGCCTTACCAAGTGTTTATTACAAAGCTGCACTAATACTTCACGTGATTTTGATCCTAGGCCTCCGTTTATACAACCAAGGACTGTATTTATATAGAATATATAGAATTACATAGAATTGCCATCGGACGCGACTGAATGCATAACATCCCCATTATTATCATGCCAAGTAGGAGGTGAAGGATGGGGAACCACTATTTATTTATTTATTTCGATTTTTATACCGCCCTTTTCCCGAAGGACTCAGGGCGGTGTACAGCCAAGTAAAAATACACTATATACAGATTAAAAGAAATTAAAAGAAAACATATTATAATGTGGCCGAAAATTTAAAACAATTTAAAATCTTAAAATATAAATAACCCCAATAAAATTTTAATCCAGTCCCGCTTGAATAAATAGGTGCGTTTTCAGCTCACGGCGAAAAGTCCGAAGATCAGGCACTTGACGTAAACCAGGGGGAAGTTCATTCCAAAGCGTAGGAGCTCCAACAGAGAAGGCCCTTCCCCTGGGGGCCGCCAACCGACATTGCTTGGCGGACGGCACCCTGAGAAGGCCCTCTCTGTACGGGTCGGTGGGAGGCATGGGGTAACAGCAGGCGGTCCCGTAAGTACCCGGGTCTGAAGCCATGGAGCACTTTAAAGGTGGTAACCAGAATCTTGAAGCGCACCCGAAAGACCACAGGAAGCCAGTGCAAACTGCGCAGGATTGGTGTTACATGGGAGCAATGAGTGGCTCCTGTTACTACCCGCGTAGCTGCATTCTGGACTAGCTGCAGCCTCCGGGTGCACTTCAAGGGCAGCCCCATGTAGACAGCATTGCAGTAGTCCAAGCGGGAAATGACAAGGGCATGAGTGACCGTGCATAAGGCATCCCGGTCAAGGAAGGGGCGCAACTGGCGCACCAAGCGTACTTGGTGGAAGGCCCTCTTGGAGACGGCCGCCAAATGATCTCTATTATTTCCACTATTATCTCCACTAGACCTCCAGATGTTGCTCAAGCCACAGCAACCCTCGCCTTGGGCCAGCTTCTGGGATGCAACAGCCGGAAGGCCATGGGGCTTCCCAAACTCACCCTAGCTGACCACGGGAAGAGCGCAGACAGATTCCCGACAGCCGATACTGGCTAGGCAGGCCAAGAGCGTTTCATTTTCCTTATGATTGGAAGCCAGAGTCCTGACGTTAGGGCAGGGCCCTTGCCAACAACTCCTACTTGCTCCAACAATTATGGGGGAACCTGGCCAAGAAAATATTGATTCCCACGCTTTGGAAAGGGACGGGTGGCGTAACTCAAGTTACCTGGCATGAGATAAAATGAACAGAGTCGGAAGACTCTTTGGAGGTCTTCTAGTCCAATCCCCCCCGCTCAGGAAGGAGGCCCTATGCCAGTCATGGCTAACCTTTTTGCCATCGCATGCCAGGAGCGGGGGGTGCGCGGGTCACGGGCACGCATGCCCACAGCCATAATTCTGTGTGCCCCACCCCCGCGCAGGTGTGCATGACCCCCGCCACTTACATGTGATGGCACGGTGGGACTGGAACGCCCAGTTTAGCCCTCCCCAGTCTCCTAGAAAGGCTCTGGAGGCTGGGGAGAGCAAAAAAAACGGGCCTTCCGGTCCCACCAACCCATCACATGACAGGAAGGGGGGGGGCGTCATGCGCTCCTGGCAAATAGGCCGTTTCCAGCCTCTGGGGAGGAGGGGAGGCCGTTTTTGCCCTCCCCAAGCTCCTAGAAAGGCTCTGGAGCCAGGTGAGAGAGAAAAATTGGCCTTCCCCTCCAACACCCGGAGGCCCTCCGGAAGCAGGAAACAGCCTGTTTCCCTACTTCTGGTGGGCCCAGAAGGCCCGAAAATCAGCTGGCAGAGCTGAGCTCACATGCCCACCGATTGTTGTGTCTCGTCCGATCTCACCACAGCCGGGGCCTTCTTATCTGCTTCCGAACACGGAGGAATGTCCTAGTATGCCTCCCGGCCCCAGCCCTGGCTCCATGCCCAGACAGGCTGAAGAGGAAGAAATACCTCCAGCCCCCAGCCCTGGCTCCATGCCCAGACAGGCTGAAGAGGAGGAAGTATCTCCAGCCCCCAGCTCTGGCTCCATGCCCAGGCAAACGGAGCAACTAGAGCCCTCCCCCTCCTCCACAGCATGTGAGCCTGAGGGAGGTCAATTGCCAACAGCTGCCGACTGGAGTGATCCTCGCGTCAGAAGACTTGATAGGCGGCGGCATCAGAAGGAAGGGAGGGGCAGGCCTGGATAAGTGCTGAGTCATGGATCCACACCCCATGGCCTATATAAAGGATCTGCTTTCTGGCAGTCTCTGAGTCAGGCAAAGTCTAAACATATCTTGCTGAAGTCACTTTCTGGTCTCCTGCCTGCCTTGAGGACTTTGCTAGGACTTTGGCAGAGCTGCAGAGGCACGCCTGATTCGGATTTCCCTGACCCGGCCGTCAGCGGAGGAGTGGGACACGACACCGATATGGCTACGCGTGCCACCTGTTTGCCATCACAGCCTCATGCCTTTTCAGACAAATGGTTGCCAGGTCTCTTCTTTGAAACAGTGATGGAACACCCACAACTTCTTGTGGCAATCTGTTCCACTGGTTTATTTTATTTATTTATTTTATTTGCATTTATATCCCGCCCTTCTCCAAAGACTCAGGGCGGCTTACACTATGTCAGGCAATAGGTTATTTGTTCTGTCAGGAAATTTCCCCTTAGTTCCGGGTTGCTTCTCTCCTTGATTGGTTTCCATCTGTTACTTCTTGTCCTGCCTTCTGGTACTTTGGAGAATAGGTCGACCTCCTCTTCTTTGTGGCAGACTATGACACACTGGAAGAACGCTATCATGTCACCCCTAGCTAGCCTAAAGAAAAGAAGAATTTGGGGGTGACATGAGAGCAGTCTTCCAGTATTTGAGGGGCTGCCACAAAGAGGAGGGGGTCAAATTATTTTCCAAAGTACCAGAAAGGCAGGACAAGAAACGATGGCTGGAAACTAATCAAAGGGAGAAGCAACTTGGAATGAAGGAGAAACTTCCTAACAGTGAGGGCAATTAACCAGTGGAACAGCTTGCCACCAGAAATCTTGGGCGCTCCATCACTGCAGGTTTTTAAGAAGAGACTGGATTAGTCACTTGTCTGAGATGGTATAGGGTCTCCTGCTTGAGGAGGGGGCTGGACTAGAGGACCTCCAAGATCTCTTCCAGCTCATTCATTCATTCCATTCTTTTCATTAGACTAAATCTACCCAATTCCTGCAACCGTTTTATTGTATGTTTTAGCCTCCAGTCCCCTAATCTTCTTGGTTGCTCTTCTCTGCACTCTTTCTAGAGCCTCCACATCTGTTTTACATCGTGGCGACCAAAACTGGATGCAATATTCCAAGTGTGGCCTTACCAAAGCATTATAAAGTGGTCCTAACACTTCACGTGATCTTGATTCTATCCCACTGTTTATGCAGCCCAGAACTGTGTTGGCTTTTTTGGCAGCTGCTGCACACTGCTGGCTCCTATCTAAATGGTTGTCCACTAGGACTCCAAGATCCCTCTTAAAGTTACTACTATTGAGCCAGCTACCACCTCTTCCATACCTCTAGCATTTGATTTTTCTCGCCTAAATGCAGAACTTTTTTTTCCCACCAATGAAGATCAAAATGCACCCTTTAAAGCAAGAATCTCCAATTTTGACAACTTTAAGCCTGGAGGACTTTAACTCCCAGAATTCCCAGCCAGCAAAGCTGGCTGGGGAATTCTGGGAGTTGAAGTCCTCCAGGCTTAAAGTTGTCAAAATTGGAGACCCCTGCTTTAAACCTCAGCACAGCCCCCATCTCTGCTTGCCAGTGAGCTCATATTTCCAAGTGGGCTCTGCTTACCGACTATAAACACTGCTGAGAACTCAAAGCCCTATTCCAAAGCTGTATTTCTCAAATTCTCCTCTTCCACAGCCCTGAAAGCCGATCCCCCAAGTCAATTTTACACCAGGTCGTAGATGAAGAGGATTAACAGCACCCTCGAGTAAAGAGCGTCCCAGGCAGCAGCTGCCTTAGACATCCCGAAACCCATCCAGCCAGGATCCTTAACAGGGCAATGAAAAACTTTTCTTTTTAATAAACCATCAGGAATGGTTTTTTGAGGCTGGCATCAGGCCTCTAACAAGCGAGGAGGTTCATTTGAAAAGACACGAAAGGACCGGAACCTAATTGAGGCCAAATCTGTGGAATGGATTTTCCAAACAGTTGGCCCTATGTGTCTGCGCCAGCCAGCGAGAGCGATCATCATTTAACACCCCAAGTCATTCCTTCTGGCGAAAGCTTTCATGGTCTGCAACTTACTAAATCCGCCAGGCTTTAATTCTGAGATGATAGTATCTCTGTGTCCCTGGATGAGAAAGTAATAAACAGCCGGGACCTTTCGTGTCTCCCATCTCCAACCTCAAGGTTTAATATTTCTCACAGAGCGATTGGTGCCTTGGGGGTCTCTCTGCCCATAAATGTGTGTGTGTGAGAGAGAGAGGGGGGGGGGAGGAGGGAAAGGGGATGGGAAGGAAAGAAGGAAAAATAAAGGAAAGGAGGAAGAGGAGAAGGAAAAAAAGGTAGAAAGAAAAAAGAAGGAAGGATAAGGGAAAAAAGAGAGGAAGGAAGGAAACAGAAGGATGAGAGATGGAAAAAGGAAGGAAAGGAAAGAGGGAGGGAGGGAGGAAGGGAGGGAGGGAGAAGGAAAAAGAAGGAAGGAAGAAGGAAAGAAGGATGAGAGAAGGAAGGAAGGAAGGAAGAGGAAGGAAGAAGGAAAAGGAAGGAAGGAAGAAGGAAGGAAGAAAGAAGGAAGGAAGGAAGGAAGGAAGGAAGGAAATAAGGATGAGAAAAGGAAAAGGAAGAAGGAAAAAGGAAGAAGGAAAAAGGAAGGAAAAGGGAAAAGAGGAAGGAAACAGAAGGATGAGAGAAGGAAAAAGGAAGGAAAGAGGGAGGGAGAAGGAAAAAAGAAGGGAAGGAAAAAGAGGACGGAAGGAAAGAAGGATGAGAGAAGGAAAAAGGGAGGGAAGGAGGAAGGCACACTTACTCCAGCTGATGCTCCATACAACTGGGGTTGTCACAAACGCACTGATTTGTAAAGTGCACCAGGGCTCCGGTTTGTCGGTCTAACTACAATCGTCACCCATCCTGCCTCCATTTTCCTCGTCTCCTTCCCTTCCCCGTCACTTTTTTGGGCGCAGGGACCCAGCCTGCCCCTTTGCGAAGTGGCCGTGGGACATAAATTGAACAGCGGAAGGGCCCTCCCTCCACCCAGGCTCCAGAAAAGCCGAAAGGCGGCCTGGGGGATTTTTAGGTCGGACCAGAGAAAACAGCCCCGAGTGCCAAAGAGGTGCCTCCCTCACAGCTATAAGGTGGTGAGGAGGCGAGTTTCATCTCCACGACTGGTTGGCGCAGAACGATGGGCCCTTGAGTCCAGCCTCTGGTTTTGGGGAGGTCGCCCGACAGGAAACGTGCAAAGCAAATGCCCAGCCGGAGCAGAGAAGGGAATTAAAAGTGGCAGAACCGCATAGCTAAGCTGCTCGGATCGTTCGTTTTTTTATCTAAACCTTTTTAAACTGCTGGGATCAAAGAGCAATTCCTGTTAGTTTTTTCCCCAGCCGAGGTTGGGGTTTTGTGTGTGTGTGTGTGTTGTGATTGCGAATTTTGCCACATCTCACGGGGAGGAGGGAGAAAGGAGCGGGTCAAAGTGCTATGAAAGGGGGCGAGGCAAAAATGGTCAGGCAAAAGAGAGGGGAAAAATTAACCCCACGCCTGACAGTTTTGAAACCTCAATATTCTTCCTTTCGTGCATAGCTACATATGGACAGAGAGAGAGAGAAAGGGAGAGAGAGAGAGAGAAACACGGAAAGAAAGAAAGAGACAGAGAAAGAGACAGAAAGACAGAGAGAGAAAGAGAGAGAGAGAGACAGAAAGAGAAAGAGAGACAGAGAGAGAGAAAGAGAGAGACAAAGAGAAAAAGACACAGAGAAAGAGAAAGAGACAGAAAGACACACAGAGAGAAAGAGAGACAGAAAGACAGACATGGAGAGAGAGACAGAAAGAGAGACAGAGAGACAGAAAGAGAAACAGAGAGAGAGACAGAGACAGAGAAAGAGACACAGAGACAGAGAGAGACAGAAAGACATAGAGACATGGAAAGGGAAAGAGACAGAGAGCAAGAGATAGAGAGAGAGACAGAGAAAGACACACAGAGAGAAAGAGAGAGAGACAGAGAGAGAGAAAGACAGAGAGAGAGAGACAGAGAGACAAAGAAAGACACAGAGAAAGAGACACAGAGAGAGACAGAGAGAGAGAAAGAGAGAGAGAGACAAAGAAAGACACACAGAGAGAAAGAGACAGAGAGAGACAAAAAGAGAGACAGAAAGAGAGACATGGAGAGGGAAAGAGACAGAGAGAGAGACAGAAAGAGAAAGAGAGACAGAGAGAAAGAGAGAGAGAGAAAAGAGAGAAAGACACAGAGAAAGAGACACAGAGACACACACACACACACAGAGAGAGAGAGAGACATAGAAAGACACACACACAGAGAGAGAGAGAGAGACATAGAGACACACAGAGAGAGAGATGCTAATCTTTGAATCTGTCAGAGTACAGGTAGTCCTCGACTTATGGGCACAACTCAGCCCAACATTTATGTTGCTAAGTGAAACGTTTGTTAAGTGAATTTCGCCCTGCATTACCACCTTTTTCGCCTCGGTTGTTAAGTGAATCCCCGCATTGGTCAAGTTAGTAAACCCTTGTTCAGTGAATCTAACTTCCTCGGGGACACCACAACAGTCGTCAGTACAAGTCAGTTGCCGAGCGGCCAAATTTTGGTGGCGTGACCTTAGGGATGTGGCAACGGCCATTAAGTGTGGAAAACAAAAAAGGTTGTTAAGTAGCTTTTTCCACTGCTGTTGTAACTTCAAACGGTCGCTAAACGAACCGTTGTAAGTCGAGGACTGCCTAAATTTTCTCAGGATTCTGCCCCCAATGAGGGAGGCAGCTCGGAAACGGCCAGCTTGCCTGGAAAAGAGATTTCAAAAATTGAACCTGCTTCTCTTGCCGGTTTCTCTTCGAGAGACACCCGAAGCCCAAGGACTTGTCTGTAAAAGGAAAGCAAGGATCAAGCAAGAAATTAAGAATTACAAGCTTAATTTGGAATCTTACTGGCTTCATTTGGGCAGCCGTGCCACCCCGCCGACCTGAACTGCTTCGTTCCCCGTCTGCCCTTTTCCAGAAATGAGATCTTGGCAGACGTAAATTAGGGTGAGTTTCCCTGCCAAAGGCGCCCAGCCCAGCCCTGGGGGGGGATTAGGCGCCTTTAAAGAGTCGAATAAAACGAAATGAAAATAAATGAAAATAAGGATTTTCAGTCAATCCTTATCTCCTATTTTTTTTCCCCTGCGGTGAAGCCCCGGGGCATTTCATCCTGAGGCTCGCGGGTCCTGCTCTGGTCTTGGGAGGTCGAAGCACAAATACCCTTAAAAATGACTCCCTGGTGCAACAATATGCAGATTAACAAAAGCTGGAAGTGACCTTGGAGGTCATCTAGCCCAACCCCGCTCCCCCAGCCCAAGCAGGGGTCCCTATGCCATTTCAGACTGATGCTTGCAAACTTCTCTTCTTGCAAACTTCCAGGGATGAAGTTCCCACAACTTCTGAATAACAGAATAATACGAGAGTCGGAAGGGACCTTGGAGGTCATCTAGGCCAACCCCCTCCGCCCAAGCAGGAAACCCTACACCATTTCGGACAGAAGGCAATCCAGTCTCTTCTTGAAAGCTTCCCACAACTTCTGAATAATAGAAGAATAACAGAATAACCAGAGTTGGAAGGGACCTTGGAGGTCATCTAGGCCAACCCCCTCCGCCCAAGCAGGAGACCCTACATCATTTCCGACAGAGGGCAATCCAGGCTCTTCTTGAAAGTTTCCAAGGATGAAGTTCCCACAACTTCTGAAGGCAACTTCTGTTCCACTGGTTGATGGAATTCTGTATTCTGTATTCTGTCAATACACGAATCCTCACTTACGTCGCAAAGTGAGAAATCGGTTAAGTGAGCTTGGCCCTGTCTTTTTTTATTTGCATTTATATCCCGCCCTTCTCCGAAGACTCAGGGTGGCTTACACTGTGTTAAGCAATAGTCTTCATCCTATTTGTATATTATATACAAAGTCAACTTATTGCCCCCAACAATCTGGGTCCTCATTTTACCTACCTTATAAAGGATGGAAGGCTGAGTCAACCTTGGGCCTGGTGGGACTTGAACCTGCAGTAATTGCAAGCAGCTGCTGTTAATAACAGACTGTTTTACCAGTCTGAGCCACAGAGGCCCTATTACAACTTTTCTTGCTCAGGGATTCACTGCGGTTGTTCTGCGAGTAACCCAGTCGTTAAGTGAATCTGGTTCCCCCCATTGACTTGGCTGGCCAGAAAGGGGCAAAAGGGGACTAAGTAACCCTGGGACGCTACGACCGTTGTAAATGTGTATCAGTTGTCGAGCATCTGAATGTAAATCGCGCGACCACAAGGAGGCTGCAACGGTCGTAAGCGTGGAAAAAATGGTCGTAAGTTGCTTGTTTTTCAGCCCCGATGTAACTTTGAATGGTTACTAAGTAAGCCGTATGGAACTTCACTGGGTGACTTTGGGCCAGTCACTACCCCTTAGCCCTAGGAAGAAGGCAATGGCAAACGACTTCTAAAAATATTACTAAGGAGTAAAGAAGTAACAAAGTAGGTAGGCAGGTAGGTAGGTAGGAAAGAAGGGAGGGAGAAGAAAGGATAGGAGGAGAAGAAGAAGGAGGAGAAGATAGAGGGTTAGAAAGGATGGTAGTGAGAAGTGGGAAAGAAGTGGGAAAGAGGTGGGGAAGTAGGAAAGCGAGGAGAAGGATGGTGGGGAAAGTTGAAGAAGGATGAGAAGGGTAAAAAGGATTAAGGGAGGGAGTGGCGGTCGAGCAGCCCTGATTGAGTATAATTTGAGTATAGGATCGATTGTTGGATAAGTGACTGTATTGTACACTGGTCAAATTGTGGGAATTATTATGGAAAATAAAAAATTTTGCTCTGAAAAAAAATAAAAATAAAAATATTACTAAGGGAAACTTCTCCATGTGCAGGTAGTCCTCAACTTACGACTACAATTGAGCCCCAAATTGATGTTGCTAAGTGAGACATTTGTTAGGTGAGTTATGGCTTTTCGTGCCACATTTGACAAGTGACTCACTGGAGTTGTTAAGCTAGTAACGCAGTCATTAAGTGAATCTGGCTTCCCCACTGAATTTAACTTAAACCTGGAGTAAATCTAGGTTTAATCTTTGCTTCAGACCCAGATCATCATCGGGTGACTTTTAGCCTGTCACTTTCTGTTTCTCTCTCTCTCTCTCTGCCTAAACTGCCTTGCATGTTGTGGTTGCAGAATTAAAAAGGAAGAAAGACTTCGATTTCAATTATTTGAGGCTGAGGGATAGGACATAAATCTAACAAACGCGGAATCCAACGGAATAAATGAAACTTTTGCCCCCCAGAAATATGCTAAGAATGGACCGCATGGTACATCGGCTGCAAAAACGACGCTGAAATACAGATTTCCAGAAAAGCGAGCTGCCTGAAACAATACCGTTTGCATATGATTTCTGAGGCACCACACTAATAAAACAGAAATATGGTAAAGGCTGGCCATTCTCAAGAATGGATACGAACCCACAAATACTCATATACAAAGCGACTTTCTCCCTTTTCCTGTTAAGCGTTAATATATAGAAGATCACCGGGGATCTGGCTTAGAAGCAGGAGATACAATTGCATCTTATCCCATACAAGCAACAAGAAACAATTCTGATGTTATTTAGTTATTTAACACCCAGGATCCAACATTCCCCTCCTCCTCCTCTCCCACTCTGCAAACTCCACTCCCTTCTAGCACTGATGATGTTCCCTAGTTGGGCCATGAAACGTCTTCAAAAAAACCACCAAGCTCAGAGCCACAGTTGTTATTCTTCTCCCCTCAATCCATTCCTTTCTAGCACTGATAATATTCCATAGCTGGGTCATGAAACATCTGCAAGAAAACCACCAAGCTCAGGGACCACCAAGGGACCACTCCTTCTCCTCCATAAACTCCACTCCCTTCTAGCACTGGTGATGTTTCCTAGTTGGGTCACGAAACATCTAAAAGAAAACCACCCAGCTCAGGGACCACCAAGGACAGTACAGTTCTTCTCCTCCATAAACTCCACTCCCTTCTAGCACTGGTGATGTTTCCTAGTTGGGTCACGAAACATCTAAAAGAAAACCACCAAGCTCAGGGACCACCAAGGGCCCCACATTTCAACCCTGAGCTACAAATATTCTTTTCTATTGAAACAATTTCTTCTCAGGCAGTTTGATGTTTCAAGTAGGCCCAAACCTTCGAAGCCCCTCAAAATTAACCCTGCAGCTAAGGCACAAAAAAGATGGAACAATTATTAGGAGATACTTTCACTATCTCTGCCAGCCAGAAAAACAAATAAAGAGTTTGAAGAGCTGAAGCGGGAGAAGGTATCCCTGAACTCCCGACGGCCGATAAGGAAGCCGCCAGCCTGCTCAAAAGTATGAAGAGACCAAGCCTCTCGCTTCACAAGGAATCCACTGGAAAAAATTCATTCCTGGCAGGCCTGGAGTTGTACCTCCGACTCCCACTCGCCCCGCCCCCAGGGTGTCGCAACACAAACCAGGAGCTTTTTTTCTTTTTTTTTTTAAAAAAGTTGCATTTAGGAGGGGGGGGAAAGTTGCAACTTAGGAAAAAGAAAAATTACCAGGAAGGGCATCCCTTCTTCATCAGCTTCCTTGCCTCAAGGCAATCAAGCTTTCACTTTCTAAAGTCTGTTGTGCAATTATAACAAAGTTATGGGGGGGGGGGGGGATGGAATTTTTTTGTTTTCCAAACCGCTTTTGCGAGGTGGAGCTGCCAGGGCAAGGTTTCCCCAGCTTGCATCTCAGCTAAGCTTTCTCTTTCTGCGTCTTTGCCAAGGGCTTGGGGGGGTGGGAGGTCCCCAACAGCGCTGGGAGGGACGATTTGGGGTGCAAAGGCGAGACCCTCCCTCTTACCTCCCCCCCCCCGCAGGCCTACCTTGGGCACCTACGAGAAACTCGGGGGGGGGGATAATGGCTGGGTGGCCTGCCCTTTACCCACTCTGTGGAGAGAGCCCCTTTCAGCAGGGGCCTACTTTTGGGGGATCCAAGGGGATGGGGGGGGCAGCAGCATGGGGAATGGAGGGGGTCGCCTGTTTGCAAAGGGACTCGAGTCCACCTTCTCTGTCCCCATAGCATTTAAGGAGGGGAGGGGAGAAAGACGAGGGGATGGAGGAGGAGGCCTTTGCAACAGGAGACCCCCAACATTCCCCATCAGAGGGGCGGCTCCCTTTGTGGTGGGCGGGATGGGGTCACCTATTGCAAAAGGACCCAGGCCGCCTCCTCTGCATTTAACTACGGCCAGGGGAGACCTTCTGTGCATCTCCCCTATTTAAATGGGGATGGGATGGAGAAGGGGACCTTGGGTCCCCATCCCACCTACTCACTCCAATGCTCTAGGGAAGAAGCGCCCTACCCCAAAAGGAGGCTCCCTCTGAAAGAGGGGGTGGCGTTCGGGATGGGGAATGGAGGGGATCGCTTGTTGCAAAAGGACCTGAGACCCCCTCCTCATTTAACCAGGGGTGGGGGGACCCTCATCCTTCTCCCTTCCCCTCCTTAAACGTGGAAAGGGGAGAAAAAGGCGACCCCTTCCAATTAACCCACCCACCCTGATCCCCTAGGGGAGAGAAGCCCCCACCCCAAAAGGAGGCCCCCCTCTGAAAGGGGGGGTGATCAGGAAGGGGAATGAAGGGGGGTCACCTGTTGCAAAGGGACCCACCTCATTTAACCAGAGGAGAGGAGACCCTCATCCTTCTCCCCTCCCCTCCTTAAACATGGAAGGGGAGGCAGGGGCGGGTGAGTAGGTCCCGTTGCAACAGGCGACCCCCGACCCTCTCGGGGAGAAGCCCCCACCCCAAAAGGAGGCCCCTTCTGAAAGGAGGGGGGGGCGATCAGGAGGGAGGGGGGGAACGGAGGGGGTCTCCCCCCGAGGCCCCCTCCTCATTTAACCAGAGAAAAGGAGACCCTCATCCTTCTCCCCTCCCCTCCCTAAATGTGGAAGGGGAGAAATAGGCGACCCCCTCCCTCCCTCCCTCCCAGTCACCCACCCACCCCGATCCTCTAGGGGAGAAGCCCCCAAAGGAGACCCTTTGCAAGAGGTGAGCCCCCTTCTCCCCTCGGAGAGCCCCCACCCTCCCTCCCTCCCCTCCAGGCCGCGCTGCCCGCTCCCTCCCCGGGGGCCCAGAGGCTCCCTCACCGAGCGCTGCAGCTCCCCGAGCCAGAGGCTGGCGCGCTCCTTGCCGCTGGGGTCCGGGTCGTGGTAGAGCGCCTGCACGGCCTGGTAGACCATCTGCAGGCTCGGCTTCCCGCCGGCGCCCCCGCCGGGCCCGACAGGATCCATCCCGCCGCCTCCTCCTCCTCCGCCGCCGCCGCCGCCTCCTGGCCCTTCAAGCCTCCGCGGCCATCGCGGGCGGCGCCTCCGCCGAGTCCGTTACCGGGAAGGAAGCGAGCCGCCGCTGCGGGAGGAGGCGGAAGCGCGCCGGAGCCACCCGGAAGGCGCTCCCTCCGGAAACCACGCCCCGCGCGCGCGAGTTCCGGCCTGGCCGGCTAGGCCTCCGAGTCCAACCGAGACGCCCGAGGGGACGCCGGAGCTCCGAGCGCGGCCTCCCGCCTCGCGAAGGCTGCTTTCCCCGTTTCTTGGCCCGAGAGGGACGGCCGCCGCGGAGAGACTTCCGGTGGAACGGCGGATGTCCCCTTCGCAAAAGCGTCCGGGCGGCTGCACGCGCTCGCCGGAAGTGAGCTCAGCGGCTGGGAGAGGCGGGAAGGGCGGACGTGGGGGGGGAAGCGTCCCCTCCGCGCATGCGCGCGCGGGGCCGGGTCACCTTAGGTGCGAGCGTTTTTTCTTCTTCTCCCCCCCACCCCGCAACACGTCAGCCAGAAGAGGCGGGGACTTCAACTCCCAGAATTCCCCGGGAGGAGGATGAGGGAGGGGGGAACCGTTGAAGCCACGCCTCTTCATCTGGTTGCCTTTGGTGGGTCGATTGCAGGCCGAAGTTTTTTATTTTATTTTATTTTATTTTTATTTTGTCCCACAATATACACAAGCATCAACATAAAATAAGTACATATCATATAAGCATATATATGAGCAAAAGTATGCAATAACTATATTAATTTGATAGAATAGAATAGAATAGAATAGAATTGAATTGAATTTATTGGCCAAGTGTGATTGGACACACAAGGAATTTGCTTTGGCGCATAAGCTCTCAGTGTACATAAAAGAAAAGGGGAAAAAAAACCTTCATCAAAGGTACAACATTTACAACACAAATGATGGTCATAGGTTGCAATTTAACCCTTAATGGTAGCAACAAAAAGTTACAGTCATAGTCATAAGTGGAAAGCGATTGGTGATGATTAATTTGATATAATGAAAGGAAACAATAGGACAGGAACGATAGGCACTTTTGTGCTCTTATGCACGCCCCAGGGAGAGCCTTTTGTGATTTTTAGCTTCCTGGCTGATCAGCATTTCCTGAATCCTTAGGCAGAAGTGCATAAAAATTTTTTTTCAGACATCAATACAATTGAACGTGTCCAGAAATATTTTACAAGATGTGTTCTCCACTCCTCTGAAAACAACAAAATACCTTATGCCACCAGACTTGAAATCCTGGGTTTAGAAAACTCCGATATGACCTGTGTTTAACTCATAGAATCATCTATTGCAATGTCCTTCCTGTTGAAGACTATTCAGCTTCAATCGCAACAATACAAGAGCAAACAATAGATTTAAACTTAATGTTAACCGCTTCAATCTTGATTGCAGAAAATATGACTTCTGTAACAGAGTTGTTAACGCTTGGAACGCACTACCTGACTGTGGTCTCTTCTCAAAATCCCCAAAGCTTTAACCAAAAACTGTCTACTATCGACCTCACCCCATTCCTAAGAGGTCTGTAAGAGCACAAACGTGCCTACCGTTCCTGTCCTACTGTTTCCTTTCATTATATCCAATTTATATAGTTATTAAATGCTTATACTCATATATATTCTTATATGTTATATAGTTGCTTCATGCTTATGCTTATGTATGCTGTTATGACAAATAAATAAATAAATAAAACAAAATAAATAAAATTGTGCTTCAATGCTAAATGCTTCTCCAACGTCTGGGGGCACTGGGACTACCGACCCCGTAATGCACAGCAGCATAGGTGCTCATTCTTAGGGGGGGGTGTCCTTTTCCAACATATTTGAAATTTCCAACAGGTTGGAGAAGCATGGTCCCTGGACTGGGATTGGATATTGCACAGAGAAGGAGCTTTTTGCCTGTTTTGTTAATTTAAAATATTGCTATTTATTCATGACATTTATAAGCCGCTTAGCTCACTGTGGAAGTGATTCTGGACGGCGTATAGAAAAAAACGAAAAAGTTGCTGCCCAGGAGGAGGAAAAATAAACATTCCCACTGAAAGAAGCAGCCTATAATTCCATAAATGGGAGTGAATTGCACCCAGCAGATTTATTTTTTATTTATTTATTTTATCGAGTACATATTAGATCAGGAGTCTCCAACCTTGGCAACTTTAAGCCTGGTGGACTTCAACTCCCAGAATCCCCCAGCCAGCTTTGAAGTCCACCAGGCTTAAAGTTGCCAAGGTTGGAGACCCCTAGACTAGAAGACCTCCAAGTTCCCTTTCAGCCCTAGAAGTCTATGATCTAGTCTCCTGTAGGGAGTTTTCAGACTACATTCCTTATTTTTTTCCACCCTACTTACATTCCTCTTTCTATTTTCCTCTAAATACTAGACACTGCGGTGTAGTTAAAGGTCCCTCGGGAGCCACGGAATTCACATAAATCTCACAAAATAAACAATTTTATATACAGTAATGACGTAAACTATCTCCTGATGTGTGTCTTGAAAAAGTCTTGAAAAATCAAATTTTTTTTTGGACCTTCAGTGGATTATATGAGCAATTTTTACTCCTGAGCTATGGAAACCGTTTTCTTCTCCTTCGCAAAACTTCATGAAAGGCACATTATTTTCAACTTACAACCACAATTGAGCCCGAAATTTATGTGAGACATGTGTTAAGTGAGTTTTATTTATTTATTTATTTATTTATTTATTATTTTGATTTATATACCGCCCTTCTCCCGAAGGACTCAGGGCGGTTCACAGCCAGGTAAAAAACAAAAATACAAACATTAAAAACATTTTAAAAAACTAAATTTTGCCCCGTTTTTACGACCTTCCTCGCCACGGTTGTTAAAGGAATCACTGCAATTCTTCAATGAATAACCCGGTCGTTAAGTGAATCTGGCTTTCCCCCGTTGACTTGGCTTATCAGAAGGTCGCAAAAAGGGGATCACGTGACCCCGGGGGACACTGCGCCCGTCGTAAATGTGACTCAGTTGACAAGCATCCAGATTTTGATCACCTGGCCATGGGGATGCTGCAACGGTCGTAAGTGTGGGAAATGGTCATAATAAGCAGGGGTGAGATTCAAATCATTTAACAACCGGTTCTCTGCACTAATGACCGGCTGGGTGGGGCGTGGCCATGGTGGGCGTGGCCAGGAGGTGTGACAGGCAGCACTTGGCCTCTGGGAGCAAAAACGGGCCATGGGAGGCCGAGCCGCCCCTCGCCCCCTGTTTTGGGCCTAGTAGGCCGCCCTGCAGCCTCCTGGGAGCAAAAACAGGCCATAGGGGGCCCACGCCCCACTCCACACCCCATTTTGGGCCTAGTAGGCCTCCCTGTACTTATTTGGGAGCCAAAATGGAGCGTGTGGGGACTCCTGGAAGGGGCGGGGAGGGGAGGGGCCAGCCAGCAATTTAACAACCGGTTTGCTCGAACCGGCTTGAACCGCCTGAATCCCACCACTGGTCATAAGTCACTTTTTTCAGTGCCGTTGTAACTTTGAACGGTCACTAAATGAACTATTGTAATAGGTTTGAGCTGGACAATTTTTCAGAGTTGGCAAAATTTGTCTTCCGGCTACAGTTCCAGATGTTTTTGGTTGAAAGGAATTTTTAACAGGAACTGAGGCTTAAATGCTGAGAATACTTGATTATTCTTGAATTCTTCAGAAGAGACCATGAAACTTTTAGTTAAAGGAAAGAAATAAAGAAAGAGAGAGAGAAAGAGAGAGAGAAAAAGAAAGAAAAAAAGAAGGAAGGAAGGAAGGAAGGAAGGAAGGAAGGAAAGGAAGGAAGGAAGGAAGGAAGGAAAGAAAGAAAGAAAGAAAGAAAGAAAGAAAGAAAGAAAGAAAGAAAGAAAGAAAGAAAGAAAGAAAGAAAGAAAGAAAGAAAGAAATACCAGGAGGGGAATTCTGGTTCCCCTTAAAGTAAAAGTGTAGTCTGAAGAAAGGAAAGGAGCATTTACAGCATCTGCATGGCCACGTGATCAAAATTCAGCTACTTGGCCACTGACTCATACTTATGACGGTTGCTGTATCCAGGGAGTCACATGATTCTCCCCTTTGCGACCTTCTGACAAGCAATGTCCATTTTGGAAGCCAGATTGGCTTAACAACCATGCTGCTAACTTAACCGCTGAAGTGACTCACTTAACAACCCTTGGCAAGAAAGGTCAGAAAATGGGCTGAAACCCGTGTTCCAACTGTCTCGCTTAGCAGCACAACATTTGTGCTCCATTGTGGCCATAAAACCTGAATTTTGAAAGTTAGCATGGAAAGGCAGAATACAAAAATGTTTCAACTGGGTGCACACATTTTTTTTAAAAAGATGATTAATTATTAATTATTATCAATTAATCATATTATTAATTATTAATTAAGAGGGTCCATTTCTGCCTCTTGCGCTGGAAAGGAATTCTCAGGTCACTGTTGGCTTAAGATTTTAGGATTCTCCCAGCACGGAAAGTCTTGAATTGGCTGCAGTTTTGCAGAACGGAGTAGCACAGACTTCGTTTATCCGTGGCAGGAATTCAGATTATAGGACAGGACAGGGGTTAAAAACACAAGTATCAGCCAGCGGAGGCCCATAAGGGAAGAAGGAATTACGGAGAGAAGCAGTTTTACCCGAAACTAAAAATAAAAATACATGAAAACGAAACCTAACTGGAATAGAAACAAGGAACAGTCACAGTAAAGAGGAAGAGATTGAAGGAAGGGACTTTTGAGAACGAAAAGCAGATTGCAAATATAGGGTCAAGGGAAGCCAGCTCCCCCCCCCCCCGTTTTCAACAAGGTAGCAAGAATTCCTTTCAAAATCTCAGACCTCTGAACATCCACGTCCCATCAAAATCGTGACATGCTTAGGTGAATTATGAATTATGACTGCATGACTGTAACTCTGTTGCTTGTATCCTTACGATTTATAGAATAGAATAGAATAGAATAGAATAGAATAGAATAGAATAGAATAGAATAGAATAGAATAGAATTTTATTGGCCAAGTGTGATTGGATACACAAGGAATTTGTCTTGGTGCATATCCTCTCAGTGTACATAAAAGAAAAGATACGTTCATCAAGGTACGACATTTACAACACAATTGTTGTAACACAACAAAAATAAGGGAAGAAGGAATTACGGAGAGAAGCAGTTTTACCCGAAACTAAAAATAAAAATACATGAAAACGAAATCTAACTGGAATAGAAACAAGGAACAGTCACAGTAAAGAGGAAGAGATTGAAGGAAGGGACTTTTGAGAACGAAAAGCAGATTGCAAATATAGGGTCAAGGGAAGCCAGCTCCCCCCCCCCCCGTTTTCAACAAGGTAGCAAGAATTCCTTTCAAAATCTCAGACCTCTGAACATCCACGTCCCATCAAAATCGTGACATGCTTAGGTGAATTATGAATTATGACTGCATGACTGTAACTCTGTTGCTTGTATCCTTACGATTTATAGAATAGAATAGAATAGAATAGAATAGAATAGAATAGAATAGAATAGAATAGAATAGAATAGAATTTTTATTGGCCAAGTGTGATTGGATACACAAGGAATTTGTCTTGGTGCATATCCTCTCAGTGTACATAAAAGAAAAGATACGTTCATCAAGGTACAACATTTACAACACAATTGATGGTCAATATATCAATATAAATCATAAGGATTGCCAGCAGCAAAGTTACAGTCATACACTCATAAGTGGAAAGAGATTGGTGATGGGAACTATGAGAAGATTAATAGTAGTGCAGATTTAGTAAATAGTTTGACAGTGTTGAGGGAATTATTTGTTTAGCAGAGTGATGGCCTTCGGGGGAAAACTGTTCTTGTGTCTAGTTGTTCTAGTGTGCAGTGCTCTATAGCATCATTTTGAGGGTAGGAGTTGAAACAGTTTGTGTCCTGGATGGATGGATATTATATTGATATTGATTGTTTCCTGATTGCTTATTTGTACCTCTGGCTATCATTAAATGTTGTACCTTATGATTCTTAATGATCTTTTCTTTTATGCACACTGAGAGCATATGCACCAAAACAAATTCCTTATGTGTCCAATCACACTTGGCCAATAAAAAATTCTATTCTATTCTATTTTAGCTTCCAGATTTGCAGGGATGGGCCCAATGAGGCTTGTAATCCAACGCTCCGGAGGCTCTAGGAAAGCTGTCCTGTGAAGAGTAAAAACCAATTTCCTGGGGAAATAATTTTGAATTGATATTTAATCAATTGAATTTTAACCATCCTTGCCTCTATTTCAAATTGTAACATTTCTTTTTGTTTTGAGTTTTTAATATTTTATGTGCCCATCGTCCGGAGTCCCTCTGTGAGTGAGATGGGTGGTTTTAAAATGTGATAAATAAATAACAGTACTAGATAAATAATATATTGTTATAGCGTATATAACAGAATAACAGAGCTGGAAGGGACCTTGGAGGTCTTCTAGTCCAACCCCCTGCTTGAGCAGAAGACCCTGTATCATGTCAGACAAATGGCTGTTCAATCTGTTCTTAAAAACATCCAATTTTGGAGCAGCCACAACTTCTAGTGGCAAGCTGTTCCACTGGTTAATTGTTCTCACCGTCAGGAAATTTCCCCCTAGTTTTGGGCTGGCTCTCTCCTTGATTCGTTTCCATAAATATGGACCAGTTGCCAAGCTTCTGAATTTTAATCCCATGATCATGGGGATACTGCAAATGTTGTAACTATGAAAAAACATCCTAAGTCACTTTTTTTTAGTGCTGTTCTAACTTTGAACGGTCATTAAATGAACCGTTGTAAGTTGAGGACTCCCTATACCATGGCTCTGTGCTTTCTAATCGCCCAACCAATAAATCACAAGTTCATTTTTTTCCCCTATTTTTAGCTAGGTTTTCCAGTCATTTGCAAATGTCGTTAGAATAGAATGGAATGGAATGGAATGGAATGGAATAGAATACAATAGAATAGAATAAAATAGAATAGAATAGAATAGAATAGAATAGAATAGAATTTATTTATTTATTTATTTATTTATTTATTTCAATTTTTATACCGCCCTTTTCCCGGAGGACTCAGGGCGGTGTACAGCCAAGTAAAAATTCAATATATAAACATTAAAAAGAAGTTAAAAAGAAATATTATAATGTGGCCGAAATTTTAAAACCATTTAAAATCTTAAAACATAAATACCCCAATAAAATTTCAATCCAGTCCCGCTTGAATAAATAGGTGCGTTTTCAGCTCACGCCGAAAGGTCCGAAGATCAGGCAATTGACGTAAACCGGGGGGAAGTTCATTCCAGAGCGTAGGAGCTCCCACAGAGAAGGACCTTCCCCTGGAGGCCGCCAGCCAACATTGCTTGGCGGACGGCACCCTGAGAAGGCCCTCTCTGTGTGAGCGTACGGGTCGGTGGGAGGCATAAGGTAACAGCAGGCGGTCCCGTAAGTACCCGGGTCCTAAGCCATGGAGCGCTTTAAAGGTGGTAACCAAAATCTTGAAGCGCACCCGAAAGACCACAGGAAGCCAGTGCAAGCTGCGCAGGATTGGTGTTACATGGGAATTTTTTATTGGCCAAGTGTGATTAGACACACCAGGAATTTGTCTTGGTGCATATGCTCTCAGTGTACATAAAAGAAAAGATACGTTCATCAAGAATCATAAGGTACAACACTTAATGATAGTCATAGTGTACAAATAAGCAGGAATAGAATAGAGAAGAATAGAATAGAATAGAATAGAATAGAATAGAATAGAATAGAATAGAATAGAATAGAATAGAATAGAATAGAATAGAATAGAATTTTTTATTGGCCAAGTGTGATTGGACACACAAGGAATTTGTCTTGGTGCATAATGTCTCAGTGCACATAAAAGAAAAGATACCTTCATCAAGAATCATAAGGTACAACACTTAATGATAGTCATAGTGTACAAATAAGCAGGAATAGAATAGAATAGAATAGAATAGAATAGAATAGAATAGAATAGAATAGAATAGAATAGAATAGAATAGAATAGAATAGAATTTTTATTGGCCAAGTGTGATTGGACACATAAGGAATTTGTCTTGGTGCATATTCTCTCAGTGCACATAAAAGAAAAGATACCTTCATCAAGAATCATAAGGTACAACACTTATTGATAATCAGAGGGTTGATTTGACTTTTCTCAAATGAAGCAAGTCCATTTTGCCATCTCTGCAAATTCTGTCCTTTTCACCAATTATTCCCCCCCCCTTTGCGGATATTTGGCAGTCTTTGTACCTATAATAATCTTGTTGCAGTTGCTAGGTACAAAAATAATCCGCCATAAGGTCTATTCTAGTTTAGCCATTCATTGAAGCTGGGGTCTCCAACCTCGACAACTTTAAGCCTGGTGGACTTCAACTCCCAGAATCCCCCAGCCAGCTTTGCTTTGCTGGCTGGGGAATTCTGGGAGTTGAAGTCCACCAGGCTTAAAGTGCCGAGGTTGAGACCCTGCATTGAAGGATCTCCAAACATGGGCACTTTAAGATTTGTGGACTTCAACTCCCAGAATTCCCCAGCCAGCATAGTATGGAATTCTGGGAGTTGAAGTCCACAAATCTTTAAAGTGGCTATGTTTGGTGATACCTGCATTAATGCAATTACATAGATAGATTTATTTCTGTCCCCAACTGGCCTTTCAAGTCTTCCAGAGGTTCCCCTCCATCCACATTCTCACCGTCTCCAACCCCCCTGCAACCCTAATCCTAACCCTTTCCGCTGTTGGTCTTCCTCTTCTTCATTTCCCTTCCACTTTCCCCACATTATAGGTAGTCCTCGACTTACAACAGCTTGTTTGGTAGCCGTTCAAAGTTACAACAGCACTGAAAAAGTGATTTATGAGCGTTTTTTTCACACTTAACGACCGTTGCAGCATTCCCGTGCTCACGTGTTCCAAATTCAAACGCTTGGCTACTGACTCCTGTGTATGACAATTGCAGTGTCCTGGGTGTGTGTGTGTGATATGTGACCCCTTTTTGCGACCTTCTGACAAGCAAAGTCACTTAACAACCGTGTTACTAACTTAAGCCACTGCAGCAATTCACTTAACGACTGTGGCAGGGAAGGTTGTAAAATGGAGGCGGAATTCACTTAACAGCTGTCTCATTTAGCGGGAGAAATTTGGGGCTCACTTGTGGTCATAACTTGAGGAGTGCCTGCAGTGACTTCTTTAGAATCAGAGGCATTATATTACAAAGATTGCATTTTTATTTTTATTTTTTTTCCCCATTTATGGATAGTTATTTATTTTCCATCAAGCATGTATTTTACGACAGATACGAGTGTAAATATAATTATAAATACATGTAAAGGGTATGGATCAAAGAAAACATTAGGACGGGGACAGGTTTGAACTATTCAACATTCTCCGCTATCTTATTTACTTATTATTATTTATTTATTATTATTTATTTATTTATTTATTTATACGTAGCTTCTTCTCCAGAAACACTACTTACTAGAGCTTATAAAACACTTAATGATAGTCATAGTGTACAAATAAGCAGGAATAGAATAGAGAAGAATAGAATAGAATAGAATAGAATAGAATAGAATAGAATAGAATAGAATAGAATAGAATAGAATAGAATAGAATTTTTTATTGGCCAAGTGTGATTGGACACACAAGGAATTTGTCTTGGTGCATAATGTCTCAGTGTACATAAAAGAAAAGATACCTTCATCAAGAATCATAAGGTACAACACTTAATGATAGTCATAGGGTACAAATAAGCAGGAATAGAATAGAATAGAATAGAATAGAATAGAATAGAATAGAATAGAATAGAATAGAATAGAATAGAATAGAATAGAATTCTTTATTGGCCAAGTGTGATTGGACACACAAGGAATTTGTCTTGGTGCAGATGCTCTCAGTGTATATAAAAAGACAAGATACACTCATCAAGAATCATAAGGTACAACACTTAATGATAGTCATAGGGTACAAATAAGCAGGAATAGAATAGAATAGAATAGAATAGAATAGAATAGAATAGAATAGAATAGAATAGAATAGAATAGAATAGAATAGAATAGAATTTTTATTGGCCAAGTGTGATTGGACACACAAGGACTTTGTCTTGGTGCATAATGTCTCAGTGTATATAAAAGAAAAGATACACTCATCAAGAATCATAAGGTACAACACTTAATGATAGTCATAGGGTACAAATAAGCAGGAATAGAATAGAATAGAATAGAATAGAATAGAATAGAATAGAATAGAATAGAATAGAATAGAATAGAATTCTTTATTGGCCAAGTGTGATTGGACACACAAGGAATTTGTCTTGGTGCATATGCTCTCAGTGTATATAAAAAGACAAGATACACTCATCAAGAATCATAAGGTACAACACTTATTGATAATCAGAGGGTTGATTTGACTTTTCTCAAATGAAGCAAGTCCATTTTGCCATCTCTGCAAATTCTGTCCTTTTCACCAATTATCCCCCCCCCCTTTGTGGATATTTGGCAGTCTTTCCATCTTTGTACCTATAATAATCTCGTTGCAGTTGCTAGGTACAAAAACAATCTGCCATAAGGTCTATTCTAGTTTAGCCATTCATTGAAGCTGGGGTCTCCAACCTCGACAACTTTAAGCCTGGTGGACTTCAACTCCCAGAATCCCCCAGCCAGCTTTGCTTTGCTGGCTGGGGAATTCTGGGAGTTGAAGTCCACCAGGCTTAAAGTTGCCGAGGTTGGAGACCCCTGCATTGAAGGATCTCCAAACATGGCCACTTTAAGATTTGTGGACTTCAACTCCTAGAATTCCCCAGCCAGCATAGTATGGAATTCTGGGAGTTGAAGTCCACAAATCTTTAAAGTTGCTATGTTTGGTGATACCTGCATTAATGCAATTACATAGATAGATTTATTTCTGTCCCCAACTGGACTTTCAAGTCTTCCAGAGGTTCCCCTCCATCCACATTCTCACCGTCTCCAACCCCCCTGCAACCCTAATCCTAACCCTTTCCGCTGTTGGTCTTCCTCTTCTTCATTTCCCTTCCACTTTCCCCACATTATAGGTAGTCCTCGACTTACAACAGCTTGTTTGGTAGCCGTTCAAAGTTACAACAGCACTGAAAAAGTGACTTATGAGCGTTTTTTTCACACTTAACGACCGTTGCAGCATTCCCGTGCTCACGTGTTCCAAATTCAAACGCTTGGCTACTGACTCCTGTGTATGACAATTGCAGTGTCCTGGGTGTGTGTGTGTGTGTGTGATATGTGACCCCTTTTTGCGACCTTCTGACAAGCAAAGTCACTTAACAACCGTGTTACTAACTTAAGCCACTGCAGCGATTCACTTAACGACTGTGGCAGGGAAGGTTGTAAAATGGGGGCGGAATTAACTTAACAGCTGTCTCATTTAGCGGGAGAAATTTGGGGCTCACTTGTGGTCATAACTTGAGGAGTGCCTGCAGTGACTTCTTTAGAATCAGAGGCATTATATTACAAAGATTGCATTTTTATTTTTATTTTTTTTCCCCATTTATGGATAGTTATTTATTTTCCATCAAGCATGTATTTTACGACAGATACGAGTGTAAATATAATTATAAATACATGTAAAGGGTATGGATCAAAGAAAACATTAGGACGGGGACAGGTTTGAACTATTCAACATTCTCCGCTATCTTATTTACTTATTATTATTTATTATTTATTTATTTATTATTTATTTATTTATACGTAGCTTCTTCTCCAGAAACACTACTTACTAGAGCTTATAAAACATTTGCTAGACCAATTCTTGAATACAGCTCGCCTGTCTGGAACCCATACCACATTTCAGACATCAATACAATTGAACGTGTCCAGAAATATTTTACAAGAAGAGTTCTCCACTGCTCTGAATACAACAAAATACCTTATGCCACCAGACTTGAAATCTTGGGTTTAGAAAACTTAGAACTGCGCCGTCTTCGACAGGACCTGTGTTTAACTCATAGAATCATCTATTGCAATGTCCTTCCTGTTGGAAGACTACTTCAACTTCAATCGCAACAATACAAGAGCAAACAATAGATTTAAACTTAATGTTAACCGCTTCAATCTTGATTGCAGAAAATATGACTTCTGTAACAGAGTTATTAATGTTTGGAACACACTACCTGACTCTGTGGTCTCTTCTCAAAATCCCCAAAGCTTTAACCAAAAACTTTCTACTATTGACCTCACTCCATTCCTAAGAGGACCATAAGGGGCGTGCATAAGAGCACAAATGTGCCTACCCTTCCTGTCCTATTGTTTCCTTTCATTATATCCAATTAATATAGTTATTGCATGCTTATGCTTATATATATATGCTTATATATTATATAGTTACTTTCATGCTTATGCTTATATATATTATATAGTTACTTTCATGCTTATGCTTATATATACTGTTGTGACAAAATAAATAAATAAAAATAAATAAACTTCCCCGTATGTGTGCGGGTTTTTCATTCTGACAGCGTGGGAACCCGTCCCTTTCGCGCAGGGCGCGCCGCCATCCGCTCAGCGCGCGCCGCGGCTCCCTTAAGAGAGTTTCGTCCTCCAGCTGATCGGCGGGACAGGTGGCAAGGAAACCCAACGTTCTAAAGCAGGAGGAGGGGAGGGGGAAATGAATGAAAGGGGGGGTAGCCAATGGGGAAAAAAAGTCACCACCAGCCAGACCAATGGCCGCGCCGTTTGGCGAGTGGGGAGGGATGCACCTTAAGAGACTAAAGATCGGTGCGAGCCGGGGTCCGGTGCTGGCTGGACCGGACTGGTTGGCTGGGCGGAAGCTGGATTTGCTTGCACCCGGGGCCGCTGGAAAGCCACGGATATATGGCCCTTCCCGGGGAGCCTGGGGTCAACCCCCTGGTCAAGTACCTGCTCTTCTTTTTCAACCTGCTTTTCTGGGTGAGTCGGGCAGGAGACGTGGGAAGGGGCGATGCACGCGTGTAAAAAGCGCCCTCCCGAGTGAACGCGGGATCCGAATCCAGCCGGAGGAGCGCTCCAGCTTTTGCCCCCTTGCAGGAGGGGTGGGTGGGGGGCGCCCAATCCCCGGTGCTTCCCTTATCCCACCCTCTGGAGACGCGCCGCTCGTGGGAATGCGCGCATTTCAAGGAGATCGCGGCTAAAGGGGATCCGAATCCAGCGGGAGGAGCGCTCCAGCTTTTGCCCCCTTGCAGGAGGGGTGGGTGGGGGGCGCCCAATCCCCGGTGCTTCCCTTATCCCACCCTCTGCAGACGCGCCGCTCGTGGGAATGCGCGCATTTCAAGGGGATCGCGGCTAAAGCGGCAAAGAGCCACGCTCGGCGGGGCTGCGAACAGAAGCTGGAACTTCCACTCGTTCCCTCTGACCCGTGTTGGGAGCGGGATCCCTTTAGGATCGAGGCTGCGTGTGTGCTGCCCCATAATGGGTCGGGGGGGGTCTTCAAAAGCGAGACTTCCACCCTACTGCCTTGTTTGAGCCCGGCTCAACTCCTACCCCCTTCAACCCGGGGTAGGAAGCGGAGCAGGACGTGGGAAGGGGAAGGTTGAGTTTGGAAAACAAGAGGGGCTGCCCCAGATCCCACTCCAGCAGGGCAGGGGGGTTCTGAGGCCCCCACAGATGAGTTTTGCTGACCACAATTAGGAATTAAACAAGGAGCTTGCAAGAAGTGATATCCTTGTGGTGCTCAAAATTGCAGGTTGGACAACTTTACCATGGGTGGACTTCAACTCCCAGAATTCCCGAGCCAGCCATAGGGGCTGGCTCGGGGATTCTGGGAATTGAAGTCCACAGGTAAAAAGTTCACATCATTGCCCAGCCTTGCACTAGCACTCAGGAACTTCAAGATGGGTGGACTTCAACTCCCAGAATTCCCCACTCAGCTTAAAATTGCTGACCTGGCTGGCTGGGGAATTCTGGGGGAAGTCCAAGTTGCTGAGCCAGCTGGGGAAGTTGGGGAGTTGAACTTCCCCCAAATCGAAAGGTGCTGAGATTGACCAATGCCAATCTAGACCTTCCGCTCATGTGTGTGTGGGGGTTTTCTTCAATAGGCAATGGGGGAAGTGGGGGGTGGGGGCGAGATTTGGCCTGTTCTGTTCCCAAAACGTACAAAGGCCCTTCTATCCAATTGTGGGATGGGATAAAGAGTATGACAGTGGATAAAAATTCCGAGGAAATATCCCGTGGGGATGGGGCCAGGATTTAGTGAAGTTCTAAACGTCTCCATTGAAAAAGTTGAGGGCTCCTTGGTGATCTCTGAGCTTAATTATTTTCTTGCAGACGTTTCATGACCCAACTAAGGAACATCATCAGTGCTAGAAGAGAGAGGAGGAGGAGAAGGAGGAGTCCCTGATGCTGTCTGAGCTTAGTTGTTTTCCTGCAAATGTTTCATGACCCAACTAGGGAACATCATCAGTGGTATGATGAGGAAATCTCACTCCCTTCTCATATTATCTAATTTGGTAGTGAAGCATCTGCAAGGAAACAACCAAGTTCAGAGAACACCAAGGACCCCACAGCCTGTCTTCTCCTCTTCTCCCCCTCCCCCTCCTCCTTCTCCTTCTCCTCCTCCTCCTCCTCCTCCTCCTCTTCCTCCTTCTCCTCCTCCTCCTCCTTCTTCTCCTTCTCCTCCTCCTTCTCCTCCTTCTTCTCTTCCTCCTTCTCCTTCTCCTTCTCCTCCTCCTCCTCCTCTTCTCCCCTTTCTCTTTCTCCTTCTCCTTCTCCTTCTTCTCCCCTTCTCTTTCTCCTTCTCCTTCTCCTCTTCCTCTTCTCCTTCTCCTTCTCCTTCTCCTCCTCCTCTTCCTCCTCCTCTTCCTCCTCCTCCTCTTCCTCCTCTTTCTCCTTCTCCTCCTCCTCCTTCTCCTTCTCCTCCTCTCTTCCTCCTCTTTCTCCTTCTCCTCTTCCTCCTCCTCCTCCTCCTCTTTCTCCTTCCTCCTCTTCCTCCTCCTTCTCCTCCTCATCCCCTTCTCCTCCTCCTCCTCCTCCTCCTCCTCCTCCTCCTCCTCCTCCTCTTCCTCTTCCTCTTTCTCCTTCTCCTCCTCCTCCTCCTCCTCCTCCTCCTCCTCCTCCTCCTCCTCCTCCTCCTCCTCCTCTTCCTTCTCCTTCTCCTCCTCATCCCCTTCTCCTTCTCCTGTCCTCAAAGCCTTCTAGCACTGCTGATGTAACCTAGTTGAGCCACGAAACATCTGCAAGAAAACCACCATGCTCAGAGAGCACTAAGGACCCCTCACTCCAACCCCAAATATTCTCCAAATAACAATGCAAGTATTCTTTATTGAAAAACTTGGAGATTTATGGTAAACCCTCCAGGCGTGTAACTCCCCACGCTTGTCCTCCAGATCTGGGGGGGCGTTCAAGGAACTTTGAAAGATGGACCCCCTGATCCTTTTGGCTCCCATTCCTGACCAAGGACCAGTTCTGATGCTCCTGGCCTTTTTACGTACAGGTGATTTCCGTGGTGTTGGTGGCTGTCGGGATCTATGCGCGTCTGTTCAAGCATGGAGGTAAGTTCTACGGAGATTCTCAGTCGTCCAGGTTGTGGTTGTCCCAAAGGTGCTTTTGCAGGAAGCAACTGGACTTTCTGGTTTTTCTTTGAAGACATTTCGCTTCTCATCCAAGAAGCTTCTTCAGCTCTGACTGGATGGTGGGGAAGGGAAGGATTGATACTCCTTGCAGGCAGCATTTGGTCATTTGCGTCCTTTTTAGAGAACCTGTTGTGACTCCAGCCCCCGAACCTGGCCCCATGCCTGAAAGTGACTCCGAAAGTGAGGGGGAAGGGCCGGTAAGGCTTACCTTGGGAGCACCGATTCCTTTAGCTCGGCTCCAGGAGCCAGAACCAGACCAGTCAGAGGACATAATGAGGCCGTCATCCCCTGATTCCTCCCTTCCCCAGGCTACGCCTTCAGACCCAGCTGATAATAATAATCAAGCTTGGCTTGACCCGCGCTTCAGAAGATTAGAGAGGCGGCGTCATCAAAGGGAAGGGTGGGGCAGGAGCCCCACCCCACAGGATATATAAGGAGCTTTGGGACTGCTCTCACTCCACGGGAAGCAAAAGTTTAGTTGAACCGTTCCAAAAAGAGCTGAAAGTCTTGCTACCTGAGTCATTTGTTTGAACTTTGGCAGGCAGCTGCGATTTCTCTGCCAGGACTGATAAGAGCCGTGAATCCACTGGCTGAAGGCCAGCTCGTTAATCCGAAGTGGGGAAGGAGACAGAACAGAACCATTGGAGGTTTATCTCTGCCCTCCCTCCAACCTCCAAGTGGCCTCCAGGACTCCCTAAAAGAATGCAAATGACCAGATGATTCAAAGCCAGGCTCTCCAGCCCAAATAGCTGAGCTGCAGGATTTAAGGAGCTTCTACTCTTCAAGGAGAACATTTGGAGCTCAGGGCTGACATGCTGCTGTTCTGAGCTTGCTTGTTTTCTTGCAGACGTTTCATGACCCAACTAGGTAACATCATCAGTGCTAGAAGGGGGAGGAGGAGGAGGTTTCTGGTTTTTCTTTGAAGACTTTCGCTTCTCATCCAAGGAGCTTCTTCAGCTTTGATTGAACTGTGGGAAATGGAAGGATTGATACTCCTTGCAGGCAGCTGGTCATTTGCAATCCTTTTAGAGGGTCCTTGAGGCCGCTTGGGAGGTTTATCTGGGTCTTCGGAGTCACCTGAGCGGTGCAAATGAGTGTGGAGCCTTCTTGGAACTGCTGAAAGAACTGTGCAAGACACAGATAAACCTCCAAGTGGCCTCAGCGACACTCTAAAACAGGGATCTCCAACCTTGGCAACTTTAAGACTTGTGGACTTCAACTCCTTTGAGGGATTCTGGGAATTGAAGTCCACAAGTCTTAAAGTTGCCAAGGTTGGAGACCCCTGCTCTAAAAGGATACAGATGACCAGCGGTCTGCAAGGAATATAAACCCTTCCATTCCCCACCATCCAAATCAGAACTGAGGAAGCTTCTTGGATGAGAAGCGAAACGTCTTCAAAGAAAATGCAGAAAATCCAGTTGCCTCTTGAAAAAAAAAGCACCTCTGAGACATGGAGGTAAGACGTCACCGAAGGTCCCATCCAGTGGGCTTCATTTCCCCAGGAAAGACAGTTAGTCCTCGACTTACAGCCGATTGTTAAGCGACTGTTCTAAGTTAAGATACCACTGAGAAAAGTGACTTATGAGTTTTTTTACGTTCGTAAATCAAGGGCCGCCCGTATAGGGTCTCCTACTTGAGCAAGGGGTTGGACTAGAGGACCTCCAAGGTCCCTTCCAGCTCTGTTATTCTGTAAGGCAGAGGTCTTCAAACGTGGCCGCTTTAAGACTTGCGGACTTCAACTCCCAGAATTCTCCAGCCAGCAGAGCAGAGCAGAGCTGGCTGGAGAATTCTGGGAGTTGAACTCCGCAAGTCTTAAAGCAGCCACGTTTGAAGACCTCTGCTATAAGGTCTTCCTGCTGGAGCAGGGGGGTTGCCCTAGAGGACCTCTAAGGTCCCTTCCAGCCTAGGGTTCTATGGTTTAAGTGAAAGGGAGAGCGCACACAATATGATGCTTTGTTTGATCCAAAAATGCTGCTCGCTGGACAAAAGTGGACCAACGCTTTTCTCTCCCGTTTCCTCCGCAGAAGCAGCCGTGGCTTGTCTTGCTGTGGATCCAGCCGTCTTGCTCGTGGTCATTGGGGTCCTGATGTTCTTCATCACTTTCTGTGGCTGCGTGGGCTCCCTGCGGGAGAACATCCCTTTGCTGCTGATGGTGAGCAGCTCCTCCATGAGTGGTCAATGATAGGGATAGCACTAGCCCTGAGTCTTAACGTACCGCTTCACAGGGCTTTTACAGCCCTCTCTCTAAGAGGTTTACAGAGTCAGCCTCTTGCCCCCAACAATCTGGGTCCTCCTTTGACCGACCTCGGGAGGATGGAAGGCGGAATCAACCTTGAACCGGTCAGGATCGAACGCCTGGCAGTGGGCAGAGTTAGCCTGCAATATTGCCTTCTAACCACTGCGCATCATGGATGGATGGATGGATGGATGGATAGGGAAGGGAAGGGAAGGGAAGGAAGGGAGGGAGGGAGGAAGGAAGGGAGGGAGGGAGGGAGGGGAAGGAAGGAAAGAAGGGGAAGGAAGGAAGGAAGGAAGGAAGGAAGGAAGGAAGGAAGGAAGGAAGGAAGGAAGGAAGGAAGGAAGGGCAATAGGAATAGCGTTTAGATTTGTATATCGCTTCATAGTGTTTTACAGCCCTCTCTAAGCGGTTGAGCCCCCAACAATCTGGGCCCTCATTTTACCCACCTTAGAAGAATGGAAGGTTGACTCAACCTTGAACCGGTCAGGATTGAACTCCTGGCAGTGGGCAGAGTTAGCCTGCAATATGGCCTTCTAACCACTGCGCATCATGGATGGATGGATGGATGGATAGGGAAGGGAAGGGAAGGGAAAGGAAGGGAAGGGAGGGAGGGAGGGAGGGAGGGGAAGGAAGGAAGGAAGGAAGGAAGGAAGGAAGGAAGGAAGGAAGGAAGGAAGGAAGGAAGGAAGGGCAATAGGAATAGCGTTTAGATTTGTATATCGCTTCATAGTGTTTTACAGCCCTCTCTAAGCGGTTGAGCCCCCAACAATCTGGGCCCTCATTTTACCCACCTTAGAAGAATGGAAGGTTGAGTCAACCTTGAACCGGTCAGGACTGAACTCCTGGCAGTGGGCAGAGTTAGCCTGCAATATGGCCTTCTAACCACTGTGCGTCCACTGTCTACTATCCACTGTCCATGGATGGATGGATGGATGGATGGATGGATAGGGAACGGAGGGAAGGTAGGTAGGAAGGAAGCAAGGAAGCAAGGAATGAAAAGGAAGGAAGGAAGGAAGGAAGGATGGAAGGAAGGAAGGAAGGGCAATAGCAATACCACTTAGACTTCTATATCGCTTCATAGTGCTTTCCAGACCTCTCTAAGTAATTTACAGAGTCAGCCTCTTTCCCCCAACAATCTGGGTCCTCATTTGACCAACCTGGAGCTGGTCAGGATTGAACTGTATGCAGTGGGCAGAGTCAGCCTGCAATGCTTCATTCTAATCACTGCACCATCATGATCCGTCCTTCCTCCGTCCCTCCCTCCCTCCCTCCCTCCCTTCCTTCCTTCCTTTATTCCTTCCATCCATTCACCCATCCATCCATCTTTCCTTTCTTTCATCCCCTCCCTCCCTCCCTCCCTCCCTCCCTTCTTTTGTGCTTAGCAATAGACTTATATACCGCTTCACAGTGTTTTACCGCCCTCCCTAAGAGGTTTATAGAGTCAGCCTCTTGCTCACCCATCTTTCCGTGGTGGGTCAAAGGAGCACCCCGATTGTTGGAGGCAAGAGGCTGACTCTGTAAACCGCTTAGAGAGAAGGCTGTAAAAGCACCATGTAGTGGTATATTCTGCTTCACAGGGCTTCCCAGCCCCCTCTAAGCTAGTTTGCAGAGTCAGCCTCTTGCCCCCAACAATTGGGGTCTTCGTTTTACTGACCTTGGAAGGATGGAAGGATGGATCAACCTTGAACTGGTCAGGATTGAACTGCTGTCAGTTGGCAGAGTTAACCTGCAATACTGCAGATTCACCACTGTGCCACAGAGCTTTTCCTTCCTTCCTTCTCCCTCTCCTCCTCTCCCTCCCACCTAACCCTAACCCTTCCTGCCTTCCTTCTTCTCACCCATCCTTTCCTTCCTTCCTTCCTTCCTTCCTTCCTTCCTTCCTTCCTTCCTTCCTTCCTTCCTTCCTTCCTTCCCTTCCTTCCCTCTCCTTTCCTTCCCCATCCATTCATCTCCTTTCTCTCTATCTCCTTCCTTCCTTCCTTCCTTCCTTCCTTCCTTCCTTCCTTCCTTCCTTCCTTCCTTCCTTTCTTCCTTCCTTCCTTCTTCCCTTCCTCTTTCTCCTTCCCTTCCTTCTTTAGCACTTAGCAATAGCGCTTAGACTTATATACCGCTTCACAGTGCTTTTACAGCCCTCTCTAAGCACTTTACAGATTCAGCCTATACACTAAAAAGTTCTTGATTTCTAATTTGGGAAACTTTGTTTTTTTTCTCCTGAGTGGCCCTACTTAGAGACTCCTAGCTGAAAAGAAATAGATGCACAAATGAACTTTTATTTACAGCCAACAGATCCAAATAGCTCAGCCCCAATAAAATCTAAAATTTGGCTGGAGATGAAGACAGTTTATCAACAACAAGTCAATTGATAAATATCACGCGAAGTGTTTACAAATCAAACTCAGGACGTGTAACTAAAGACCTCGTTTTTATAGCTCAGTCGAAAAATTGCTGCTGTAATTTTAGAGTGTTTATCCGCAAGTAAAATTTTAACTTGTTTGGAAATGCCTTGGCATCGATTTTTTTTTTCTTTCATAAAAAAGTTTTATTTTTACAATCATATCAAACAGCTCATCCAATGTACAGTTATATACAATTAGTCGGGCTTGCCCAGTCACCTCCCCCCTTTTTAACACTCTTCCCTCTTCTACCTTCTTTTACTTTCCAGACCTTCCTCTCCTTCTCTTATCTACATCCTCTCTTCCCTCCACTCTACACCTTCCTTCTCCCTCTTCTACCCCTCTTCCTTCCTCTTCTCCTCTTTCCTACCTCCTACTCTCTCTTTTCTCCCTCCCCACCGTTCTAAAATGGTAGCTGGGCAGACCCGACCCTACATTAATTATATTTATACATCTTCAATAATCCCTGTACATTAACCATCACTCCATCCTCTACCCTCAACCCCCCAGTTCCCCTCCCCCTTAACCCCCACCCTGACTTCCCAGAACAAAATGCAGGGTATCAAAACTAACAATCATAATCCAAAATAATTCCTAAATTATAATCTCTAGTCACTCCACACATAATCACACTCTCAATTCCCCTCTCCTTCAGAAATATATCTAATACAAAATATTTCCTAAATTTACTCATATGCTATTCGATATTTTTTTATCTGATACTTATTTTGGATATAATCATCGATATTTTTTTTTTAAGGCTGGATAAAATCCTGCTGAAAACTCTTACAAAATTCATAATGGAAGAAAATACGATGCACCGTTTCAAAAATAACAAGGTGACCTGTGCTTACAACCGTTTGTTTAGTCGCTGTTCAAAGTTACAACGCCCATTTAAAAAATGGATGGCAATTGATCCTCACACTTACGACGGTCAACAGCATCCCCCACGATTACATGATCAAAATTTGAGGGGCCACTGGCATGTACTTATGACGGTGGCTGCATCTTTCTGGGGTTGAGTGAATGGCAACCTTCCCCGTCGTTTCCGGTAGAAATATCGCTTGGGGAATCTTGGACTTGTTTAACAACAATGGTGCTTCGTTTTACGACTATGGAATAATGCTTGGTAAAATCGGGTCTGGTCCTGTGATGACTCGATTTACTGGTTATGATGGAGCCTGTGGTTTCAATTGTGGTCGTAAGTTGAGGACTTAACTATATATTTCTTTGAATTGTCCCAGAGTGCTTGACTGAGATGGGTGGGTATAGAAATGGAATAAAAAATAAATATTTTGTTCCTGCAGTTCTCCTTCTGTTTGGCCCTCCTCTTCCTGTTACAGCTGGCTGCGGGCATTCTCGGATTCGTCTTCTCAGACAAGGTACATGCAACCTGCATAAAACTCTACACCAATATCGTTTGTTTAGGAAACAAGGGTTTGGGGTGAACCGACCTCTTGTGCAGTCGTGGTGGAGCAGTGGTTAAATGCAGTAATGCAGGCTAACTCACTGCCCACTGCCAGGCGTTCGATCCTGACCGTCTCAAGGTGGACTCAGCCTTCCGTCCTTCCTAGGTTGGTCAAAGGAGGACCCAGATTGTTGGGGGCAAGAGGCTGACTCTGTAAACTACTTAGAGAGGTCTGGAAAGCACTATGAAGCGATATAGAAGTCTAAGTGGTATTGCTATTGCCCTTCCTTCCTTCCTTCCTTCCTTCCTTCCTTCCTTCCTTCCTTCCTTTCTTTTCCTTCCTTCCTTCCTTCCTTCCTTCCTTTCTTTTCCTTCCTTCCTTCCTTCCTTCCTTCCTTTTCCTTCCTTCCTTCCTTCCTTCCTTCCTTCCCTCCCTCCTTCCCTTGCCTACCCTTCCTCACTTCCCATCCATCCATGACATGCAGTGGTTAGAAGGCAATATTGCAGGCTAACTCTGCCCACTGCCAGGCGTTCGATCCTGACCGGTTCAAGGTGGACTCAGCCTTCCGTCCTTCCTAGGTTGGTCAAATGAGGACCCAGATTGTTGGGGGCAAGAGGCTGACTCTGTAAACTACTTAGAGAGGTCTGGAAAGCACTATGAAGCGATATAGAAGTCTAAGTGGTATTGCTATTGCCCTTCCTTCCTTCCTTCCTTCCTTCCTTCCTTCCTTCCTTCCTTCCTTCCTTCCTTCCTTCCTTCCCTCCTTCCCTCCCTCCCTCCCTCCCTTTCTTTTCTTTCTTTCCTTCCTTCCTTCCCATCCATCCATGACATGCAGTGGTTAGAAGGCACTATTGCAGGCTAACTCTGCCCACTGCCAGGCGTTCGATCCTGACCGTCTCAAGGTGGACTCAGCCTTCCGTCCTTCCTAGGTCGGTAAAATGAGGACCCAGATTGTTGGGGGCAAGAGGCTGACTTAGAGAGGGCTGTGAAGCGGTATATAAATTTAAGAGCTAGTGCTAAGAGGGAGGGAGGGAGGGAGGAAGCTGTAAGGAGAGGGAGAGGTGAAGGAAGGGAGGGAGGAAGGGAGGAAGAGGGGCAAAGAGGGAGGGAGGGATGGAGAGAGGAAGGAAGGAAGGAAAGTAGGTAGGTAGCGGCACAGTGGCTAGAATTCAGTAATGCAGACTAACTGCCCACTGCCAGGAGTTTGATCCTGACTGTCTCAAGGTTGACTCAGCCTTCCGTCCTTCCGAGGTCGGTCAAATGAGGACCCAGATTGTTCGGGGCAAGATGCTGACTCTGCAAACTGCTTAGAGAAGGCTGTGAAGCAGTATATAAATTTAAGAGCTAGTGCTAAGAGGGAAGGAGGGAGGGAGGGAAGGGGGGGAGGGAGGGAGGGAGGAAGGAAGGAAGGAAGGAAGGAAGGAAGGAAGGAAGAGAAGGACGAGCCATGGTGGTGCAGTGGTGAGAATGCAGTATTGCAGGCTAACTCTGAATTCCCACTTCCAGAGTTCAATCCTTTTTTTTTTTTTTTTTTGCATTTATATCCCGCCCTTCTCCGAAGACTCAGGGCGGCTTACACTGTGTCAAGCAATAGTCTTCATCCATTTGTATATTATATACAAAGTCAACTTATTGCCCCCCAACAATCTGGGTCCTCATTTTACCTACCTTATAAAGGATGGAAGGCTGAGTCAACCTTGGGCCTGGTGGGACTTGAACCTGCAATATTGCAAGCAGTTGCTGTTAATAATAGGCTGCATTAGCCTGTTGCGCCACCAGAGGCCCTTGAGCAGTTCAAGGTTGACTCAGCCTTCCGTCCTTCTGAGGTTGGTAAAATGAGGACCCAGATTGTTGGGGGCGATAAGCTGACTCTGTAAACTTCTTAGAAACGGCTGGATAGCACGGTTAAGGGATATATGTGCTACTGCTAAGTGGGGAGGGAGGGAGGGAAGAAGGAAGGAAGGAAGGAAGGAAGGAAGGAAGGAAGGAAGGAAGGAAGGAAGGAAGGAAGGAAGAGAAAGGACAGAGATGAAAAAGGGATGGATGGAAGGAACATGGGGAGGGAGGGGAAAGTAGGAAGGAGGGAAGGGGGAGAGAGGAAGTAGAGAAAGGATGGGAAGATGGAAGGAAGGATGGGTGGAAGGAAAGAAGGAAGGAGAAAGAAAGGATGGAAGGAAGGAAGGGCCTTGGTGGCATAGAGGTTAGAATTGCAGGCTGACTCTGCCCACCGCCAGCAGTTCAATCCTGACCAGCTCAAGGTTGACTCAGCCTTCCGTCCTTCTGAGGTGGGTCAAATGAGGACCCAGATTGTTGGGAGCAAAAAGCTGATTCCGGAAAGCCTCTTTGAGAAGGCTGTCAAGCACTGTGAAGCGGTATATAAGTCTACATGCTAGTGTCATTTTTGTTGTTGTTCCAGGTGCGAGAGAAGATGAGTGACATGGTCAACAACGCCATTGTGCACTACCGAGATGACTTGGATCTCCAGAACCTGATCGATTTTGCTCAGAAGGAGGTAGGGTTTGGTGGGACCATCCAGTCTTCCTTTGGTTTTCGAAACCCAACCACTGGTTGGGTTGCCCAATGACCAAAAAGTTGTCCATGCTGGAGCCCTCAAATTGAAGCTGGTGGTGGGAATCACCTGGTACTCAGAAGACACGTGAGAACCTAGATCTCTGAAGGACGCTCTAGAACTTGGGGGTGCGGTTTTTTAAAATCATGATTAAGGATTGTTACAAATCGTTGTATTCTGATGCTTCATAGAACCCTTGGGCTGGAATGGACCTTGGAGGTTGTGTTTAGGAGTCTCCAAACTTGGCAACTTTAAGACAAAAAAATAAAATAAAATGAGATTGAGACTTTGGAAAAAGTGCAGAGAAGAGCAACTAAGATGATTAAAGGCCTGGAGACTAAAACCTACGAAGAACGGTTAGAGGATTTGGGTTTGGCCAGTCTAGAGAGAAGATGGACTGGGGGGGACATAATACCAGCCTTCCAGTATTTGAGGGGCTGCCACAAAGAAGAGGGGGGTTGACTTATTTTCCAAAGCACCAGAAGGCAAGACAAGAAACAATGGATGGAAACTCTTCAAGGAGAGAAGCAACCTGGAACTAAGGAGAAATTTCCTGACCGTGAGAACAATTAATCTGTGGAACAACTTGCTTTTAACATAACATAACATAACATCAGAGTTGGAAGGGACCTTGGAGGCCTTCTAGTCCAACCCCCTGCCCAGGCAGGAAACCCTACCCCATCTCAGTCAGATGGTTATCCAACATTTTCTTAAAAATTTCCAGTGTTGGAGCATTCACAACTTCTGCAGGCAAGTCGTTCCACTGATTAATTGTTCTAACTGTCAGGAAATTTCTCCTTAGTTCTAAGTTGCTTCTTTCCTTGATCAGTTTCCACCCATTGCTTCTTGTTCTACCCTCAGGTGCTTTGGAGAACAGCCCGACTCCCTCTTCTTTGTGGCAACCCCTGAGATATTGGAACACTGCTATCATGTCTCCCCTAGTCCTTCTTTTCATTAAACTAGACATACCCAGTTCCTGCAACCGTTCTTCATATGTTTTAGCCTCCAGTCCCCTAATCATCTTGGTTGCTCTTCTCTGCACTCTTTCTAGAGTCTCAACATCTTTTTTACATCGTGGCGACCAAAACTGGATGCAATATTCCAAGTGTGGCCTTACCAAGGCATTATAAAGTGGTACTAGCACTTCACGTGATCTTGATTCTTTTAGTCCAAACCTCTGCTCAAGCTGGAGACCCTATAGTATTCCAGACAAATGGTTGTCCTAAAATGGTTGTCTTCTTAAAAACCTCCAGCACCCACAATAATAATAATAATAATAACTGGGCCTCTGGTGGCTCAGCAGACTAAGTCTGTCTGTTATTAACACAGCTGCTTGCAATTACTGCAAATTCAAACCCCACCAGGCCCAAAGTTGACTCAGCCTTCCATCCTTTATAAAGTAGGTAAAATGAGGACCCAGATTGTTGGGGGCAATAAGTTGACTTTGTATATAATATACAAATGGATGAGACTATTGCTTAACACATTGTAAGCCGCCCTGAGTCTTCGGAGAAGGGCGGGATATAAATTCAAATTTTTAAAAAAATTATTATTATTATGACAGTATACACAGCAAATGAGATAACTATGCTGGATTTCGTATCACAGATCACTAGTCGAACACTTCCCAAGCGTTTAGGACTGCGTGATGTATCGGTGAATTATGCGAGCAGATCCCAGTAAAGTGGCCTTCTGCAGCTGACCAATGGTGATCTTGTCAGCGCCAATTGCTTTGAAGTGCTTGCCTAGGTCTTTAGGCACAGCTCCCAGTGTGCCGAGTACCACTGGAACCACCTGCACTGGTTTAATGCCAGAGTCTCTGCAATTCGATTCTCAAATCTTGATATCTGGTGACTTTTTCAAGTTGTTTCTCGTCGATTCTGCTGTCACCGGGTATAGCAATGTTGACTATCCACACTTTTTTCTTTTCCACAATCGTGATATCCGGGGTATTGTGTTCCAAAACTTTATCAATCTGTATTCGGAAATCCCACAGTAGTTTTGCATGCAGTTGTTGTTGTTGTTGTTGTTGTTGTTGTTGTTGTTGTTGTTGTTGTTGTTATTATTATTATTATTATTATTATTATTATTATTATTATTATTATTATTAGGTTGCTTCTCTCCTTAATCAGTTTCCATCCGTTGCTTCTTCTCCTGCCTTCTGGGGCTTTGGAAAATAGGTTGACTCCCTCTTCTTTGGGGCAGCCCCTGAGATATTGGAAGACTGCCATCATATCACCCCCAGTCGTCCTTTTTTTTTAAAATTTGAATTTATATCCCGCCCTTCTCCGAAGACTCAAGGCGGCTTACACTATGTCAAGCAATAGTCTTCATCCATTTGTATATTATATACACAGTCAACTTATTGCCCCCAACAATCTGGGTCCTCATTTTACCTACCTTATAAAGGATGGAAGGCTGAGTCAACCTTGGGCCTGGTGGGACTTGAACTTGCAGTAATTGCAAGCAGCTGCTGTTAATAACAGACAGACTTAGTCCGTTGAGCCACCAGAGGCCCCTTTTCCTCAGACTAGACATACCCAGTTCCTGCAACCGCTTTTCATATGTTTCAGCCTCCAGTCCCCTAAACTCATCTTGGTTGCTGTACTCTGCACTCGTTTCTTAGGGTCCGACGAGCATTTATTTAGCGACTGTTCAAAGTTACTGAAGGGGTCAAAAGTGGCTTACGATTAAGTGCCTCTCCTTCCTTTTCCATCCAGTTTGGCTGCTGTGGGGGCGTCTCCTACAGAGACTGGTCCCAAAACATGTACTTCAATTGCACACCCCAAAATCCCAGCCGGGAATTTTGCTCGGTGCCTTATTCCTGTTGCCGGCAACCGAAAGACCAGGTGAGGCAAAATGTGGGGATGAGGAAGCCCAGGTGGGCAGGGAAGAGACCCACTCCAGAGGAAGGATACTGCAAAATCTCAATTCCCTCCCCACTCCAGGGGAAGGATACTGCAAAATCCCCATTCCCTCCCCACTCCAGGGGAAGGATACTACAAAATCCCCATTCCCTCCCCACTCCTGGGGGAAGGATATTGCAAAATCCCCATTCCCTCCCCACTCTGGGGCCAACCAGAGGTGGCATTTGCCGGTTCTCCGAACTACTCAAAATTTCTGCTACCGGTTCTCCAGAACTTGTCAAAACTTGCTGGATTTCAGCCCTGCATGTGGGATAATTAAAGAGCCACAGTTCCAAGCGGATAAGTCAACGGATGTTGGCTTGGGGATATAACCTTGCCTGGGAATCCTTCTTTGTATGTGATCTTTTTGGCCTTTTTCTGCCCAGTTGGTCATCAACACCATGTGCGGTAAAGGAGTGCAGACCCTCAGCTACCCCGTAGCCGGTGAAGTCATTCACACCAACGGCTGCATCGATCGGCTGGTGGATTGGATGCATAGCAACCTTCTGCTCATCGGGGCCGTGGCCCTGGGCCTCACACTCCCCCAGGTAACGAAAAGAATAAGGAATTAGAATATAAGAATATAGAACAATAGAATAGAATAAAATAAAATTCTTTATTGGCCAAGTGTGATTGGACACACAAGGAACTTTTCTTTGGTGTCTGTGCTCTCAGTGTACATAAGGAGAATAAAATATATTCATCAAGAATAGAGAGGGAGGTTGTGAAGAAAGGAATTGGCAATCGGGCAGGCCTGAATTAGTAATAAATAAAAATTAATGATTAATGATGGATAATAGTTTGTACATAAATATGATGTTGGAAAATGGAAATAAAAATTATTTAAAATAAGAAAAAAAAGATACAACACTTAGTGATAGTCAAGGTTACTAATAAGCTATCGAATTGTACTAGGAAACAAATAAAAACAATATAATTGAAAGATACAAGCAACATAGTTATAGTAATAAGTGGGAAGAGATAGATACTAGTAAGGAAGAGAAGAAGAATAGTAATACAGTCTTAGTAAATAGTTTGACAGTTTGAGGGAATTCTTTGTTTAGCAGAGTGATGGCCTTCGGGAAAAAACTGTTCTTGTGTCTAGTTGTTCTGGTGTGCAGTGCTCTATAGCGTCGTTTTGAGGGTAGGAGTTGAAACAGTTTATGTCCAGGATGCGAGGGATCTGCAAATATTTTCACGGCCCTCTTCTTGATTCGTGCAGTATACAGGTCCTCAATGGAAGGCAGGTTGGTAGCAATTATTTTTTCTGCAGTTCTAATTATCCTCTGAAGTCTGTGTTTTTCTTGTTGGGTTGCAGAACCGAACCAGACAGTTATAGAGGTGCAAATGACAGACTCAATAATTCCTCTGTAGAACTGAATCAGCAGCTCCTTGGGCGGTTTGAGATTCCTGAGTTGGCGCAGAAAGAACATTCTTTGTAGTCCTTTTTTAATGATGTTTTTGATGTTAGCTGTCCATTTGAGATTTTGCGATATGATAGAACCTAGAAATTTGAAGGTTTCTACTGTTGATACTGTGTTGTCAAGTATTGTGAGAGGTGGAAGTATGGAAGGGTTTCTCCTAAAGTCTACCACCATTTCTATGGTTTTGAGTGTGTTCAGTTCCAGATTGTTTTGGTTGCGCCACAAGGCTAGTCGTTCGACCTCTCGTCTATATGCGGATTCGTCATTGTCTCAAATGAGACCGATGAGGAATAGAACAAGGGATAGAATAGGAATAGGAACCAAAACAGAACTCAATTCTTCATTGGCCAAGTGTAATGGGGCACACAAGGAATTTGTCTCCGATGCTAAAGCTCTCAATGTACACACAGAAAGTAAGGACTCAGTTTTCACCTTTGCTAGGTGTAACACACAACACAGGATCTCCTTGTGGAGGGAGCACGATCATGGGTGCAGCCCAGTCCAAATTGCAGCTAGTCCTCGAGGTACGACTGTTTCCCTTAGTGACCATTCCAACTTAGAATCGACCTCCCTGAGATAATAGGCGGTCATAGACAATTGAACCCCAAATTTCCATTGCAAAGTGAGACGTTCGTTAAGTGGGTTCTGACCCCGCTGATGAGACAGGCTCAACTCTTCTCATGTTTTGTGTCTTTTGTGTTTCTCTCCCCCCCCGCCCCCCGCGGCCGCAGCTGATTGGCATCTTGCTATCCCAAGTCCTGGTCAGTCAGATCAAAGACCAGATCAAGTTCCTGAGCTATAACCAGCGACATCAGACCGATTACTGGTAGCCAAGGACAGGCATCAAAGGAGCCCCTTGGTTGAGGAGCAGAAGATGTCCAGGAACTTCCTGCTTGGGTGTCTTCAGGAACTGGAAAGATCTCCATCCAGCTGAACTTCGGAGGTGGACACAACCTTCTCCCTTTCTCCTGAATTTCGGAAGAAGATCCCCCAAAAGGTGGACTTTGAAGGAGCAGGATAGGAAGAGCGTTGACCAGGTTTTGAACTTGGGTGTTGGAGAAGACCTCTTAGAACGGGGGGTCTCCAACCATGGCAACTTTAAGACTTGTGGACTTCAACTCCCAGAGTTCCTCAGCCAGCTTTTTTTTTTTTTTTAGAATTTTTTTATTGGCCAAGTGTGATTGGACACACAAGGAATTTGTCTTGGTGCATATGCTCTCAGTGTACATAAAAGAAAAGATACCTTCATCAAGGTACAACATTTACAACACAATTGATGGTCAATATATCAATATAAATCATAAGGATTGCCAGCAACAAAGTTACAGTAATACAGTCATAAGTGGAAAGAGATTGGTGATGGGAGCGATGAGAAGATTAATAGTAGTGCAGATTTAGTAAATAGTTTGACAGTGTTGAAGGAATTATTTGTTTAGCAGAGTGATGGCCTTCGGGGAAAAACTGTTCTTGTGTCTAGTTGTTCTGGTGTGCAGAGCCCTACAGCGTCGTTTTGAGGGTAGGAGTTGAAACAGTTTATGTCCTGGATGCGAGGAGTCTGTAAATATTTTCACAGCCCTCTTCTTGATTCGTGCAGTATACAGGCCCTCCATGGAAGGCAGGTTGGTAGGAATAATCCCCAGGAACGACCAGCTCCTCCCTGCCGCGCCCCGCCCAGCAACCAGCCCTTCCCTGCTGCCCCTCCAGAAGCCAGCTTGCCGAGCCCCCAGCAATCCGCCCCTTCCTGCTGACACTCCCCCAGCGGCCAGCCCCTCCTTCCTGCCCCCCCCCACAACCAGCCCCTCCCTTCTTGAACCCCCCCCTCCGGTGGCCAGCCCCTCCCTGCTGACGTGCCCAGGGAGGTGCTTCTGGAGTTGCCTGAGAGCAGTGGGCGGGCAGGGGGACCACCCAGGCGAGCCCAGCCTTTCCCAGCAAGGAGGTGGGGGGGGGCTCTGGAGAGAGTGGGGCAGCCTCTCCCTCCCCCCCATCTGTTTTGAGTCCAGCTGTGTCACGACAGAGGCTGGCCAGGCAGAGGAAAAGGACACCCAGCCGGCCGACAGAGGGGTGGGCTCCTCCTGGCCAAGGCAAGGGGGGCCCTGGGTTGTGACCCCTGGATAGATCCGCTGGGTTGTTCCAGAGCAGCGTCCGGCCAAGGGGGGTCCCCTCCAATGCCCCCTCCAACCCCTGAATTGGGGTCTCTCCCCCATTTCCATGGGCTGCATCCAAAGATGCAGAGGGGTCTTTTCCCCCAATTTCTAGCATCCGTTGAAGTCGGGGATTCCCCAAAGTCAGGAACCTGGGGGAATAACCTGAACTTTTACAACTGTCTCTTGGCCAAGGGGTGTGTGTCAAAAAAGTCAAGATGGCGGCCGGCACTGCAACATCTGTCAACATCTGTTTGGGTGTGTTGTTTTTTTTTTGACCCAGATTTGGCAAATTTCGGGCCAAGATGGATCATTTGCAGGGTCCTTTGCAAAGGAAGCGAGGGAGAAGAGGAGGGGTCAGGGGACGAGGCCCTCCCGTGTCTTGGGTTCGAGTTCCGCTCTCCGAAAAGTTGATCACGCCGTTTGTGATTGTTTTCAATTTGTTTCTGGCTGGGGAGCTCAAAAGTTAGATTGGTCCTCTTATTTTATTTATTTTCTACGACCAGAACGTTTTGTATTAAAAAATATATACCGATTACTCCTTGGTTTACAAACCACTCGTTTAGCGACCGTTTCGAAGTTACAACTTGTTTTCATTTTTCAGACATACGGCCGCTGTGTCATCCCTATGGGTCACGTGATCAGAATTCAGACACTCAGCAACTGATTCGTATTTATGACGGTTGCTGTGTCCCGGGGGGGGGGGTGTCACATGATCCTCTTTTGCGACTTTCTGACCAGGCCAACTCAACGGGGGAAGCCGGATTCACTCAACGACTGGGTTATACTAATTTAATTGCGGTAACTCACTTAACAACGGTAGCAAGAGGGGTTGTAAAACGGACCCAAATTCGCAGAAACAACGGTCTTGCTTAGCAACGGACATTTTGGGCTCCCTTGCCATCGTAAGTCGAGGACTACCTGCAATATTGAAATTATTGCAATAGCTTGAATTAAAAAAAAAAACTCTTTCGGTTACTATATAGCAAATATAAAATTAAAACTCAGAAGGAAAGATTTGCCTCTGAATCAATCCTTCATTTTGAAGAGAAGTCTGAGGGCAGGGCTTGCCCATGTAGAGAGAGAGTCAAAAAAGTCAAGATGGCCACCAAAACCATGCTACTGGTCCTCACACTTGCAACCGTGAGAGTATTCCTACGATCACGGGAATTAAAATTTAGGCGTGTATTTAGAATTTCGTTGCCCTGGGCTCATGTAATCTCCATTTGCAGCCTTCCCAGACGGCTTTCTACAAGAAACATCAATGAGGGACGCCCGATTTGATTAATGACCGCATGATTCGCTTAACAACCGCACTGATTGGCTTAACACTGGCAAAATGGGCCGTTAATTCAGGCCCATCTCTCTTAACAATCCCCTTGCTCTAACAATGGACGTCACAATCCCTATTATGGTCATAAATCAAGTTCTTCCTGAATCCCATCCTGTGGTGGTGAGTTCCACTGTTTAACAGACATTTGTATGAGGAAATCCTTCTGTTTAATGGTCCGGAATGAGTTGTGGTTTTAATTTTGGTCGATGACCCAGAATTCTGACACTGTGACTGAGCATGCGAATAGAACGGAACGGAACGGAACGGAACGGAACGGAACGGAACGGAACGGAACGGAACAGAACAGAACAGAACAGAACAGAACAGAACAGGACAGGACTGGAATGGAATGGAATGGAATGGAATGGAATGGAATGGAAGATAAGAGAATAAAGAATAGAAAATAGAATAGGAAATAGAGAAAAGAGAAAAAATAGAAAAGAAAATAGAATAGAAGAATAGAATAAGACCAGAAATAGAATAACAGAGTTGGAAGAGAGCCTGTAGATCATCTAGTCCAACCCTCTGCTCAGGCAGGAGACCGCATACCATTTCTGACAAATTGGCTGTCCAATCTCTTCTTCAAAGCTTCCAGTGATGAAGTGACCTTAACCCAGGATTAAGTCAAATCGACTATTTTCAAAAGTCACAGAACCGTAGAACTATTAAACCAGCAATGATGCTCCATCCACAGTCTATGATTAATCCGGGCGTTGCATCTTAACTGAAGGCAAGTCCCGCTCTTTTGTTACACCGGGTTTAGAACCCGCTCGTCTGAATCTTGCTGCCAACGTGTTCGTTCTCCCAGCCTATTTTAAACTCTCGGCGGGCGGCGTGAAATGGGAAGTTCTGCAACCGGGCGCCCTCCGCTTTCTTTCTCAGCTCCCACAATCCTCGACCAAAGGAGAGGGAGGGGGAGAGACATATTTGGGAAGGGCCGCCTTCGGAACGTCACGCTTCCCCCGCTCGCCGAGTAGGGGCTCCGCGGCCCGGGGCGGCCTTTGTGGGGCGCGAGCCTCTGCTTGGGGGGGCGCCCTCCTCCCAGCCAAAGTAGCCCGCTGGAGCGCTCGCTTTGTGCGGGACGGGACGGGACGGCGGACGGAGGGGAGGCGAGGTCGGGCGGGCTCGGGCTTTGCGGCTGCCTCCATCCCGCCGCATTCTTCAGCTCCGAGCCTAACAAAGCCGGGAGGCGGCGGGGACCCGCGGCCAAACTTGGCCAAACTTTTTTCCCCCCAGAGTTTACAAAAGTTTGCCAAACTTTGCAACAGTTTGTCAAACTTTGCAACAGTTTGTCAAACTTTGCCAAACTTCCTTTCCTTCGCACAAAGAGCCCTTCTTCGGGCGGGGAAAAGCTTTTCCCCCGCGGGGAACGGGGCGGGAGCATGGGCTGCGCCCCCCGGCTGCCCCCTCCTCGCCCAGCGGCCCCCCAAGTCCTGGGACCGGCCCCGCTCGCTCAGCCCGGTGGGTCCTAGGCGCGCGGCGGTGGGTCCCCATGGCTGGCGGCGGGCGGCTGCAGCCCTGCGCCCTGGCCTCCTGCTGGCTGGGGCTTCTCGGTGTGGCGGCGGCGGCGGCTTCGCTGAACGGCAGCTCGGCGTTGGAGGATCGGTGCAAGCGCGCCGCGCCCTGCGAGGCCCTCCGGGAGAGCCACTGCTTGGGATCGCCTCTGCCATACGCCGCCACCTCCACTCTGCTGGCCGGGGACTCGAGCTCGCAGGCGGAGGCGCACGACAAGCTGTTGCTCTGGTCTGGTAAGGTTGCGCGGTGAAGCCGCGCGCGATCCTGAGAGTAGAAAGAGAGAGGGAAGGAAGGGCGCCCGGGGCATCCTGCGCACAGGGACTCGGAGGCGTGGGTAGGATAGGATCGCTGCCCCGGGGTGTTGGACTTGGGGGGGAGGTCCCCCCCATTCACTCGCTGTACCCCAAAATGAGCCGGGAAGATGGGTGGGAGTCAGTTTTCTGCCAAGCCATCAGTGGATTACAACCAACAGCTCTGGGGAGTTGGTTGTAGGAGCCCCCCATCCTCTCCTGCACCCCAAAATGAGTGGGAGATGGATGCTAGTCAACTCCTCCCCCCACCCCCCTGGTGTGCAAGGCGCCCGTGTGATAGGAGCATGGGGGGGGGAGCTTCAAATGGCTTGTGCACCCCAAAAATGAGCCTTGTATATAGGGTGGGAGTTAACTCCCATTTCCCATTGTCATATAAGGAGTAGATGGGATAGGACAGATGGCTACGGCGTATTTTCCCTGGGAGGGTCCCCCATTGGCTCGCTGCGCCCCAAAAATAAGTTCTGGAGAGTTTGGGATCCAACTCCCTCCACCGTGATTGTGTGGGGTAAGTGGAATAGGACTGAGGTCTCCGGGGTGTTGGAAGGGAGGGGGGGTCTCCCATCTGCTCGTATATCCCCAAAATGAGCACTGTAGACAGGATGAGAGTCAGTTCCCCTCCCCCAAAACAGTTCAAGGCATCCATGGCTCAAGCTGGCCCTGAAGGGTGTTGGTCCTGGGTGGGAGGGTGTCCCCACACACTCACCAAGGTTGAAAAACACGGCTTTATAGAGTCTTAACCTGCACCATTAATCGGACAATTGAACCAGGGTTCTAGGTTTGCACAAGACTGTGGACTGTTAAACTAGTCACTTTTCCTGGCTTCACACAACATTTAGACCCGTGAGGGCTAACCTTTTTGCCATCGCATGCCAGGAGCAAGGGTGGGTGGGTGGGGGTCATACGTGCACGTGCCCACACCCATAATTCTACGCACCCTGCGCATGCACATGCGACTGTCGTCCCCCGCCACCGGCTCCTGGCACACGATGGCCCGGTAGGCCCGTTTTTCTCTCTCACCTTGCTCCAGAGCCTTTCTATGAGTCTGGGGAGGGCGAAAACAGCCTTCCCCACTCTCCAGAGGCCAGAAACAGCCTGTTTGCCAACTTCCGTTTGGACAGAAATGACGTTTTTTGCTGTCCCCATCCTCCAGAGACTCCTAGAGAGGCTCTGGAGCCAGGTGAGAGAGAAAAACAGGCCTTCCCCACCAGCCCCCCAGGCCCTCTGGAGGCAGGAAACAGCCTCTTTTCCTCCTTCTGGTGGGTCCAGAAGGCCCGAAAATCAGCTGGCAGAGCTGAGTTCGCGTGCCCACTGATATGGCTACGTGTGCCACCTGTGGCACGCATGCCATAGGCTCGCCATCACGGATTTAGACTATTTGAACCGGGCAAAGTGTTTTGCGCTGATCGTATGGACGTTGTTTTGTGTGTTTGTGCCTCTCGCTTAAAAGTAACCACAACATCAGCTATCCAGGGCCTCAACCACCCATTTAATCTTACTTCATGCCCAGTATTTTTTTTTTCCTTTAGATTGAAAATGAGGACTATAAAAAGGGCAAAACCTTTCAGGTTTCTAGTCCTCAAGGAAAGTTTTCGGTACTCGATGGCCAGATTTTATTATTTTTATTATCATCATTTTAATTATTCGGCCAATTATAATAAGTTTTTTAATGGATGTTTTTATTTGTATTTATATGTATATTTTCATCTGGTTGTTAACCGCCCTGAGTCCCTAGGGAGATAGGGCGGTATAAAAATACGAAAAATAAATAAATAAATAAATAAATAAGGAAGCTTGTTCTCCTATTTCTCTCCCGGTTTTCTCAGGTTTGCGAAACGCGCCGCGCTGCTGGGATGTGATCCAGCCCCTCTTGTGTGCCGTGTACATGCCCAAGTGCCAAGACGGCCAAGTGGAACTGCCCAGCCAAACGTTGTGCCAAGCCACGCGGGGGCCCTGCACCATCGTGGAACGAGAGAGGGGCTGGCCCGACTTCCTCAAATGCACCACGGATCGGTTCCCTGAAGGATGCCCGGTAAGAATCCGTCTGTGTCTCCCCCACCCGCAGAGTCGGTGGGCACTTTATTTATTTAGCATGTGGCATATAGTAGCTCCAACCTTGGCAACTTTAAGCCTGGCGGACTTCAACTCCCAGAATCCCCCAGCCAGCAAAGCTGGCTGGGGAATTCTGGGAGTTGAAGTCCCCCAGGCTTAAAGTTGCCAAGGTTGGAGACCCCTGGCATACAGTACATGGATAATGGTCCTTGACTTACAACTGTTCATTTAAGAGACCGTTGGAAGTTACAATGGCTCTGAAAAAGGTGATTTACGATCGTTTTTCACACTTACGACCGTTGCGGTGACGTGATTAAAATTCAGACAGGTTGGCAGCTGGCTCGTATTTATGACGGCCCCACCGTCCCGGGGTCGTGTGATCCCCTTTTGCGACCTTCCGACGAGCGAAGGCCATGAGGAAGCCAGTGATTCACTTAACAACCGTGTGACTAGTTTAACAACGGCAGTGATTCACTTAACAACCGTGGCAAGAAAGGTCATAACGTGGAACAAAACTCGCTGAACAACCGTTGTCGCCTAGCTGCAGAAATGTCGGGCTCAGTTATGGTCGTACATCGAGGACCGTATAGTAAAAAATACAGAAAAACAGGATACAGGTACACGTTTGATGAAAATTGTGTCAGTTCAATTATGTAAGGTAGGAATTCAAAATTCCTCGATTAACAACAGTTAATGTGACCGTTCAAAGTTGAAAAAGTGACTTACGACCGTTTTTCACGCGTACGACCTTTATGGCATCCGCATGATCACGCGATCAAAATTCAGATGCTAGGCGACTGACTCAGACTTACGACGGTTGCCGTGTCCCTGGATCACAGGATCCCCTTTTGTGACCTCCTGACCAGCGAAATCCAACTGGAGAAACCAGATTCGCTTAACAACCGTGTTATTAATGGAACAACTGCAGTGATTCACTTAACAACTGTAGCAAGGAAGGTTGTAAAATGGGGGGAAAGTCACCTAAGAGATGTCTCACTTAACAACAGAAATTTGGGGCTCGATTGTGGTCATATGTCAGGGACTGCCTGTATGTATGACTCGCTTAAATTTTAAATTATCAAATTGATTTTATGGGTTTTAATTTTTTTGTAAATTTTAGAGGGTAATATTTTATCTATAAGTAGCCATATCAAATAGGTTTTTTAAGGGTTGTTTTTAGTTTTGTATTGTTGTTTTCTTTCTGTATTTTGTTCTTGGCTGTACACCGCCCTGAGTCCTTCGGGAGAAGGGCGGTCTATAAATAAAAATATTCTATTCTATTCTATTCTATTCTATTCTATTCTATTCTATTCTATGTAAGCTATAGGTTACATTATGAAATACAGATAGTCCTTGACTTACAACCATTCGTTTAGTGACTGTTTGAAGTTACAACCGCATGGAAAAAAGTGACTTATGAATGCCTATGGAGATTCTCAATCCTCCAGGTCCTGGTTGTCCCAAAGGAGCTTTTTTTCAAGAGGTGACTAAACTTTCTTGGTTTTTCTTTGAAGATGTTTCGCTTCTCATCCGAGAAGGTTCCCCAGTTCTGACTTGGATGGTGGGGAATGGAAAGATTGATATTCCTTGCAGACAGCTGGTCATTTGCATCCTTTTAGAGGGTCGTTAAGGCCACCTGGAGATTGATCTGTGTCTTCGGAGTCACCTGAGCGGTGCAAATGGTTACGGGACTGTCTGCTGCCACCGAATGCCTCCCACCGGCCCGTGCGCTCTCACAGGGAGGGACTCCTCAGGGTGCCGTCGGCCAGGCAGTGCCGACTGGCGACACCCAGGGGAAGGGCCTTTTCTGTGGGGGCTCCCGCCCTCTGGAACGAGCTTCCCCCAGGACTTCGCCAACTTCCGGACCTCCGAACCTTCCGCCACGAGCTTAAGACACATCTATTTATCTGCGCAGGACTGGACTAGATTTTTTAAATTTTTAAATGTTTAAATTTTAAATTTGGTTTTAAATGGGGTTTTATTATTTATATCTCTATTTTAAATATTCGGCCTATGTAATAAGTTTTTTAAATTAATGTTTTACTTTGTATATATATATATATATATGTTTTTTATATGGCTGTAAACCACCCTGAGTCCCTAGGGAGATAGGGCAGCATAAAAGTATGAATAATAAATAAAAATAAATAAATAACAAAAGGACTGCAATTCCAAGAAGGCTCCACACTCATTTGCACCGCTCAGGTGGCTCCGAAGACACAGATAAACCTCCCAAGTGGCCTCAGTGACCCTCTAAAAGGATGCAAATGACCAGCTGCCTGCAAGGAGTATCAATCCTTCCGTTCCCCACCATCCGGTCAGAGCTGAAGAAGCTTCTTGGACAATAAGAGAAACGTCTTCAAAGAAAAAACAAGGAAGTCCAGTTGCCTCTTGAAAAAAGCACTGTTGTAACTTAGGAATGTACTTTTCACTCTTACGACCGTTCTAGCATGGTGTTGTGTCTGCGCTCCCCCGAGCTGGGCCCCCTGCCAGAAAGTGACTTGGACAGTGAGGGGGAAGGGCCATCAGGACTTACCTCTGGAGCACCGGCTTCCCTGGCTCAGCTCCAGGAGCCAAAGGCAGGCCAGGTGGAGGAGATAACGAGGCCTCCGTCCCCTGACTCTTCCCCCCCCAGGCCACGCCTCCAGACCCGGCTGATGGCAATCAGGCCTGGCTGGACCCTAGGTTTCGTAGGCAGGAGAGGCGGGAACAACAGAAGCAGGGGTGGGGCAGGCCTAGGAAGTGCTGAGTCATGGAGCCACACCCCACAGGATATAAAGGCAGCCAGAGCTGCTATGCCTCTTCATAGCAGGCAAATCAATTGCTTGACCAGAGCTAAAGTACTGTTTGTTGACTCATCGGCATCAAGGGAGATAACAGAGACACTTGGCAGATGCTCGCTAGTTTGCTGCCAGAGCTGATAGTGCTGGCTAATTAAGTCATCGCTCTGACAGAGGCAAGGGGGGACAGAACACATGGCTAATAACTAAGTAAACCCTGTCCTCGTTTCTTTTCCCCCCCCCCGCCAGAACGAGGTCCAGAATATTAAATTCAACAGCTCGGGGCGATGCGAAGCCCCCCTAGTGCAGACCGACAACCCCAAGAGTTGGTACGAAGATGTGGAAGGTTGTGGGATCCAGTGCCAGAACCCGCTTTTCACCCAGAAGGAACATCGCGAGATGCACACCTACATCGCCGCCTTCAGTTCGATCACCATTTTTTGCACCTTTTTCACGCTGGTGAGCACGAGGGGAGCCAGGCCCGGGGTGGATGAGAGGGAGGGGGGAGGATTTGATCAGGGCTCCAGGCTTAAAAAGCAGTGGTGGGATTCAGCCGATTCAGGCGAACCGGTAGTTAAATTGCTGCCTGACCCCACCGCGTCCCGCCCTGCCCCTTCCAGGAGTCCCCATTTTGACTCCCAGGTAAGTGCAGGGAGGCCTATTAGGCCCAAAATGGAGTGCAGGGGGGCGGAGCATCCTCCCGTGGCCCATTTTTGCTCCCAAGGGGTGCAGGAGGCTGGGTGCTGCTGTTCACACACCCTTTGGCCCAAAGTCACCTAGCCAGCTTTCATGCTTAAGGCAGGACTAGAACTCCCCGTCTCGTGGTGATTGGCTCAAAGTCACCCAGCCGGCTTTCATGCTTAAGGCAGGACTAGAACTCCCAGTCTCCTGGTGATTGGCTCAAAGTCACCCAGCTGGCTTTCATGCTTAAGGAGGACTAGAACTCCCAGTCTCCTGGTGATTGGCTCAAAGTCACCCAGCCGGCTTTCATGCTTAAGGCAGGACTAGAACTCCCAGTCTCCTGGTGATTGGCCCAAAGTTACCCAATTGGCTTTCATGCTTAAGGCAGGACTAGAACTCCCAGTCTCCTGATGATTGGCCCAAAGTCACCCAGTTGGCTTTCATGCCTAATGCAGGACTAGAACTCCCAGTCTCCTGGTTTCTAGGCTGGTGCCTTCACCACTAGACCAAACTGGGTGCACCCCTTTTCCCAGTAATTCTACTTCGCCTTTCAAAGTTATTAGCTGGTATTCTGCAACCTGGCGCCCTCCAGCTGTGCTGGGTTTACAACACCCACAATTCTAGCTGGTGGCACACCTGGAAGGCGCAGGATGGCCAAAAACCAGTCTCACCTTATTCCGCTCTCCCTCCAGGCCACCTTCATAGCTGACTGGAAGAATTCGAACCGTTACCCCGCTGTGATCCTCTTCTACGTCAACGCCTGCTTCTTCATGGGCAGCATCGGCTGGCTGGCCCAGTTCATGGACGGCGCCCGCAGCGAGATCGTCTGCCGGGCTGACGGCACCATGCGCTTGGGAGAGCCCACGTAGGTTCAGGGGTGGGTGGGTTTCGCTTGGAGATCCCCTTGCACTCTGAGCTGCACCCACAAAACGCTACAGAACATCCCCCTGCGCCCCTCCCCCCCCCGATACATTGATGTCTGGAGATAATCAGTCATGGTTGTCCCCAAGGTGCTTTTTCAAAAGGCATCTGGGATCATTTTTCTTCGAAGAGGTTTCGCTTCTCATCCGAGAAGCTTCTTCAGTTCTGAATGAATGGTGGAGTTTGGAAGGATTTAGATTCCTTGCAGTCGTCCGGTCATTAGTACTCTCTCTGAGAGACTTTGAGGCCGCTTGGAGGTTTATCTAGGCCCTCAGGGTCAGTCTTCTGTCCACCTTCTGGACAGTGAGGACCGCTGGCTTGAAAGAGGGGTCAAAGAGGCCATCTGTGTTAAAACTGAGCGCACACACACGCACCCAATAGAGAGGGAGAAGTACAACAGCGCCTGTGTCGTGTCCCCCTCCCCCTCCGACGACCGGGTCTAGGAAGTCCGTATCAAGCGTGGCCACGAAGCCTCTGCAGCTTTGCCAAATTCCTTTCAGATTTCTCAGGGCAGGCAGGAATCCAAGTTGTGACTTCAGCAAACTAGACGAGACTTGGCTTGACTCAAGGTTGGAATGCCAAAAGCAGGTCCTTTATATAGGCTGTGGGGTGTGGCTCCATGACTCAGCGTTTATCCAGGCCTGCCCCTCCCTTCCTTCTGCTGGCGTCACCTCTCAGATCTCCGGAAGCGAGGATCCTCCCACGCTGAATTGTCTTCTGCTGTTTGAGAAAGGGAAAGGTCAGAAGGAGTAGGCCCGAGTAATTCCAATCCGTGGCTGACTTCCTCTGATAGCTGAGCCAATGGAACACACGCCGTGTGAGTGAGGTTTGTTTGTTCATTCCTGACACCCTGTCCAGGTATGGGGCCAGGGCCGGGGGCTGGAGGCATGACAGGCCGTTCATC